>NW_027394296.1:191920-272243 GCF_049309525.1 Garra rufa
CTTGTCAGCTAACTGTGTCCCTCTTGTCTCCATCTCTCCATAGACACTCTGTCAGTCACACATCCTTCCAGCTTCCTCTGAACAATTACATTAGACGCCTAATGCAGTGAGAAATAACAGTGCGCCCAGCACTCTCTTTAAGCCCAACCCACTGACTGTTGCCTGGCAACACCACACAGCTCGACTAACTACAGCTCAAGCTATGATGAAAGTGGAGGTCTAGTTGTTGTGCAGTTGGAAATAAGCATTTCTTAAGCAAGTTTTAGCTTTTTCGTTGAGGGCAAGATGGAACACTTGATTGTAGTTTTACAAGATTAAGTAGCACCTTCACATCCAATGCTTTCCCATAAACATCTCTAGTCAACTACTTCTGAGACTTCAAGAGGTCTAGCAGGAGCTTTTCCTCTTTGATCTGTTCTCAGACTGAGTTATAAAAGTGTCCGACAGTTTGACTTCATTTGACTAGGATTCATCGCATCATGGAACATATCGTTTATAAATAGAGCTTCTCGCATTGGCTGGCCCAGTTTACTCGCACCATCACTTTGTGAAGATGTTTCCTGAGCGGTGAACTCTTTAATGCCAAGCTCAAATCACGCAGATAGAGCCACACGGATGGCGGATGAAAGCCATGGGTGTTACGCTCTGTGACTAAACTGGGAAGACTTAGGGATGCGTTTGGAGGTTGGATCCCTGTATATCTTTGTGTCCGGGATGTTGCGTGGCAAGCTTAAGGTTTTCCAAACTGGGGCAGAAAGAAAGTGGGTTAGAGCGTAGCTACTTTTAGACCCGTGTAGCACATTGAGAGGAACTCAGTCGAGGTCTTCTCTCGTTCACAGGCCTCCGTCAAGAGTCCAGTTGTGACCTGCTTTGCATATCAGGACTGTAAATATCGCAATCAATATTTAGCAAATCAATGCTTGTCCCATAAAGAGTTATTGTTAATCGTTAACACTCAAGTGGCATCTTGTAGAGGTGACTATATTATTTTCACTGTCTCTGTGAAAGGTTGGTCTCCCATGATCCAAGTTCCCACAACTCCTTTAGCCTCAGTATTTGTACTTTATGCAATTTTGCAAATTTACTTTTCTAAATCTAAATGCAAATTTACTTACATTTTTAAAGTCCACCTTTGCATTGAATCATTTAAAGTCGAGGCAGATAAACCCAGGCTCGGTGTTATTGTTGTTAGTGACAAAGGTGTTTTTAAAGCCAGGATTATTTCCACTCATTGGTTTGCTCTCTGCGTCTCCACAGGCAGATCCTCAGGGACGAGACATCGCAATCCGGCCCTTCCTGGAGCACTGCGAGAACACGCACATGACCATTTGGCTGGGGATTGTCTATGCCTACAAAGGCCTCCTTATGGTGAGTGAGAACATTCTAGAGAGCGTCAACATGATCGCCATCTGCTCCCGCCGACAACGGCGTCTGAATATTCTACCACTTCCTTTTACATTTGGTAAATTATAATACATATCTCACAATTACTGTCATTAAAATGCGTTCATAATATTGAATTCTGTGTCTCTTGTGGTATATCAGAAAATACCAAATGCCATGCATACAACAGGCACATTTTACACATTTTACATTTTTTTCTCCACAGTTATCTAATGTTCATCACCTACAGATTATAACAGTGTTAATGAACATGAATTAGAGTTCTTGGAGATTTGTTAGGGAACAATGATTTTAGATCTTGTTTTTCATATTGCAGTTGCCAATGTTGTATAAAAGCTACAAATAAAAAAATAAAAAAAATCACTGTAACACACCTCCTTGAGCAGCTTTAATATGTTTCTTTATGTCTTTTATGTTTACACTGAACCAAAGTCTACAACCGAAGCTTTGATGATTTATTTGTTTATTATGTCTGTTTAATATATTGCTCCAAAGTAATGGACCAAATGTGACCCTGGACAACAAAAAAACAGTCATAAGGGTAATTTTTTTGAAATTGAGATTTATACATCATCTGAAAGCTGGTTTGTTAGTAGTTCTGGTTTGTCATAGGACAGTATTTGGCCGAGATACAACTATTTGAAAATCTGAAATCTGAGGGTGCAAAAAAATCTAAATATTAAAAAAAGTTGTCCAAATGAAGTTCTTCGCCATGCATATTACTAATCAAAAATTAAGTTTTGATATATTTACAGTAGAAAATTTACATAATATCTTCATGGAACATGATTTTTGGCATAAAAGAAAAATCTATAATTTTGACCCATACAATGTATTTTTGACTATTGCTACAAATATACCTGTGCTACTTATTGCTGGTTTTGTAGTCCAGGGTCACAATTGAGCAGATTTGTCATAGCATAATGAACAAATATTGTTTTTGAAAATGAGTGACCTTGGAGTCAGAAAAGGTTCAAAACCACTGCGGTGGACTTTAACACTGTTCTTTTGCTGCCCTGCAAGCACTGGGATTTCCTACTGGAAATGCAAATCTTGCGAGCTCACTGACTGGATTTTGACACATTGTACCCATAGGAGGAGAGAGAGATTGCTCTTTCCAATTAACCTCACTTTAGATTACTGGTAAGGTAACCCAGGAACCAAAACGCCTCCACTCAGTTAATTGCCCATAGCACTGACCATTATCTCAGAGTCAATGGTGGCAATATCCTCCAATAAAACCCTGCCCTTCGACTCACTTTGTGCTCTGTAGAAATTATTTGTCTGTTTGTTCTTGCTGCTGTAATAGCGGCAGGTGGTTCGGTTGACTGGCAGGCCATTACCTCCGCTTTTCCCCTGCCCTACTGTAGACGATCCGTGTCAAAGTTCAGCAGTGGGCCACTTCCTGTCTCTTTTCCTCTCTCATCTGTGATAGAATTTGGTGGGAGACAGAGCTGGGAAAGAAGTGATCAATGTTAAACTGAAGCTATAGTAGGAGACAAGTCATCAAATCGTAATAATGGACAAGTGAAAATGCCATCACACTCACATTCTCAGTCTCAGATATGTGACATTTCAGAACTTCCTCTTGCCATGTTGGAAATCCTGCTGCTAAATCAGCATGGCTTCACTTACAACGACGTGTTCCAGGAGAACAAGAAAAGAAAGAGAGAATGAGAGGGTGAACGAGGAAAAAGAGTGAGACGGGCTGTGATTGGATTAGGATTGAATAGATTTGAGGCGAGTGGGTGCAGAATCAAATCTCGGAGTGTGCGTCATTAAGTTAGCTGAGTCATATTTCTCAGAGTTCACTCTAGTCTCACACAAAGGTGCTTTGATTGCTGCTCCGACTTCCTGAGAAAGTTGGACAGGTGTTGTTAGCTGCCTTTAGAGGCATTAGGGTGCTAAATAAGTCAGCCACAGTTCATTCTCACTGGCATTATGATTCATCACTGTAAACTGAGGGCTGCACCTTGTGAGAAAGGTGAACACGGCTGTCTATGAAAAATGTCATATGCCCAAAAATATTATTCTGGATTCATCTGGATTTTAACTGCTCTTGTATGTGTAACGCTAAGTATTTCTTTGCGCTTTTCTCTCTAGCTGTTTGGATGTTTCTTGGCCTGGGAGACCAGAAACGTGAGCATTCCAGCCCTGAATGACAGCAAGTACATCGGCATGAGTGTGTATAATGTGGGCATCATGTGTATCATTGGGGCAGCGGTGTCCTTCCTGACCCGGGATCAGCCAAATGTGCAGTTCTGCATCGTGGCATTGGTCATCATCTTCTGCAGCACCATCACGCTGTGTCTGGTTTTTGTGCCAAAAGTAAGTACTGCAACGTACGGCCTGCTTTAGCCCTATGGGGAACGAATTGTAGAGGTCAGCGAAAGGCACATTCTGGCATTTGATTTGTGCAAATCCCAAGCAAGTTCACCTGAATATAATTGAGAACAGTGCTTACTTTGCATCCCCAGGAGCTCTCTGGAAATAAACACACTGAAATTTAAAAGACTGCAAAGATTCGACTCTCCCTCTAAACAAATACGTCCTACACAGAATCAATGCTAGGATCTCAACAGCACGTCTTTGTCCTCTCTCTTTCCTTAGTTTATCACAATGCAAACAAACCCCGACGCTGCCACACAGAACCGAAGGTTAAAGTTCACCCAGAACCAGAAGAAGGAAGATTCCAAGACGTCCACCTCAGTAACCAGTGTTAACCAGGCCAACACTTCCCGTCTGGATGGGTTACAGTCAGACAACCACCGCCTTCGAATGAGAATTACAGAGGTGACTGAAGTCAATAATAAATGAGAATATTATTCAATTCTTAGAATGACAACAGCAATTAAAATGTTGATAATAATTACTAATACACCACCATGCAGATTAAAGGGGTTTTAATATATTAATAACAAATACTGTGAAGAAAAATAACTGATACAAGTAAAATATATATATATATATACACTACCAGTCAAATTTTTTTTTTAATGATTTTAAAGGAGTCTGTTCTGCTCACCAAGCCTGCATTTATTTGATCCAAAGTACAGCGAAAACAGTTACATTTAGAAATATTTTTACTATTTAAAATAGCTGTTTTGTATTTGAATATATTTTAAAATGTAATTTATTTCTGTGATTTCAAAGCTGAATTTTAAGCATCATTACTCCAGCCACATGATCCTTCAGAAATCACTATTATTTTGATTTGCTGCTCAAAAAACATCATTCATGATTATTATGTTGAAAACAGCTGACTGAGTAAGTTTCTTTGATGAATAGAAAGTTTAGAAGCACAGCATTTATCCAAAATAGAATAGTATATTATTATACTGACTCCAAGCTTTTTAATGGTATAGTGTATAATGATATAAAATCTTTTTATTTCAGATAAATTCTGATCTTTGGATCTTTCTATTCATCAAAGAATCCTGAAAAAATGTGCTCAACTGTTTTAAATTGATAATAATAATAAATATTTCTTGAACAGCAATTCAGCATATTAGAATGATTTCTGAAGGATCATGTGACTGGAGTAATGATTTTATGAAATTTAACTTTGATCACAGGAATAAATTAGATTTTAAAATCTATTCATATAAAAAAAATAGTAAAAATATCTTTGCTGTACTTTGGATCAAATAAATGCAGGCTTCGTGAGCATTTCTTTAAAAACATTAAAAATCTTACTGTTCAAAAACTTTTGACTGGTAGTGTATATATATCTTTTTTTTTCATGAACCGGGAATTAAATTACTATTAAACTAAACTATTAAATTCTTTTGGACTTTGTGTTACAGCTGGATAAGGAGCTGGAAGAGGTTACCATGCAACTCCAGGACACCCCAGAAAAGACTCCATACATTAAACAAAACCACTACCAAGATGTCAACAATATCCTGAGCATACGCAACTTCACCGACGGCAAAGGTAAGAGAAGTGGATATCAAACCTCGTGTTCCTCACCTGTCGATCACACACAGCTGTCAGTCGGTGACTTATTTCAGTATGTGACACTCTTTTCCTCTGTTGCTGTCACCCAGAGAAAAAGAACTATTTATTGGAGTGTTATACATTATTCACCCCCAAACATGTCAAGCTGAAGTGTCATATAAGGTGCAAGTTCTGACTCAGTGGATTTCAGCTGAATCCACCACTGACATCTTGATGGAAAGGAAGCATTCTGAACACAATGTCTTTGTTTTCAGATGGAGAGAAATCTCTGAAGAACCACTTAGAGCAGAAACCCCAGGCTCAGTGGGGATCCATGGATCCTTCTAGGATAAGCAGAGGTCCACTAGAAGACATCAACTCACCAGAACAGTAAGTTCGCACACTGACATGCACAGTGTGCTGAAAATGTGTTTTGGACACCTAAAAATCGATGAATGAGCATTTGTTAAAAAAAATACCAGGCCAAGTGGAATTTATTACAATATTAAATGGATAGTGTTATATCTTTGGGGAGAATGAACGTTGCATGAAGAATAAGATGACACACACCAGCTTCGCTTGACTGTTCTGTTTACTTCGTTTTAGACACTAACTTTTTTACCGGAACATTTCCGGAAAACGTAACAGTGCATTCTGGGTGCTGTAGTTAAACAACAATGCCGCAAAATATATAACAGATAGTTCACCCCAATAGAAAAATTCTGTCATTATTTACTCACCCTCGTGTCGTTCCAAACCTGTAAAACCTTTGTTCATATTCGAAAAACAAATTAAGATATCTTTGATGAAATCCGAGAGCTTTCTGGCCCTGCATAGACAGCAACGCAACTGACACGTTCAAGGTCCAGAAAGATAGTAAGGACATGAATAAATAGTCCATGGTACATCAGTGGTTCCAACTGTAATGTTATGAAGCAGACAAAGCATTATGGATTACGGATTTCATCAAAAATATCTTAATTTGTGTTCCGAACATGAACAAAGGTTTTAGCGCTTTGGAACGACATTAATTAATGACCGAATTTTCATTTTTGGGTGAACTATCCCTTTACGAAGCACAATTTCCAAACATAATATTGGACAAAAATTTGCGAACTTTTACATTATAAAACATTAGACATTAACTTGAAAATATGGGTCTAAGAAAAAGCTAAAAAGCTATTTAAAAACAGGGCAAATTCATTAACACAGGACTTAATGTAAATGTAAACTCATTAGCAGGCCAGTGCAAAATAAAGATCAGGAAGAAAAAGTAAATGAAAGCAAGTAAGAGAGATTCAGGGACAGAGAAAAAAAAAAGAAAAAAGAAAGGGGGGTGGGGGCGCTGTGGTTACATAACATGTGATTTCTACAGAGAGCGGAAAGCACTGGACCCTGAAAATAGACAGGAGAGTAGAATTAGAGGACTACAGGCCGTCCCAGCACATGAATGTTTGATTGTACAGAGGAGCGATTCTACAGTGTGTTACTGTTCATCACACACACACACACACACTTACCCCAGCAGCTGATAGTCCCTTGACCCTGCTAAATAACACCATCTCTACCATGGGAATTTGCGATGAGTAATTTATTGAGACCGTTCTCTATGCCTGCGGTAAAGGATAAACAAATACATTTATAGTTTAATGACATTCGCATTTTCATTTTTTGTTTTTGCTAGTGAACCTGCAACATCTGACTAATCGATGATAATTATTTCTCAACACAGAAGACATTTTCCTTAATTGATGTATGAAATTAATATTTAATTGAAAGTAATAACTCAGAGAGACTCCAATCGTAAAAACCAATCGTGAGAGGTGTGGTGTGTGCACTTTATATAACTGCCATTTGACTTCTGTAATTGATTTTTAAAGGGCTTCGGCCTCTTGGGGTGCAGTTTGAATCTGACACAAGACAGGAATGAAATGGACTTTACTTCAGGTGATCCACATAGTCAGGTACATACCGAACTGATGGCCCCACAAGAACAAGCATAGCCCCAAAGCCTTCACTAGTGACTGTTTTTAGCATTCCTAATAATAGAACATTTTCTTCGAGCACTAAATCTGCATATTAGAAATATTTCTGAAGAATCATCTGAGACTGAAGACTGGAATAATGATGCTGAAAAACATTAAAAAATCTTCCAACCCCCAGAGGTGGGTAGTAACGAATTACATTTACTTCGTTACATTTACTTGAGTACATTTTTGGGGTAACTAGTACTTTTAGAGTATATTTAAAGATTATTTAAATTATCGACCCATGTTTTTATGCAGCAAACACAGAGTTGTAAATGTAAAAAGTTAAGGTGCCTTCTAAAAATCTAAACACGTACAGTAATATTTATGTTTTAAATAAATATAATAAATTCTATACTCAATTTATCCCTTTTAATGTTATAAAGGATGAAATGCCATAGTGTAAGATATTCTGTTTTTGTGTGAAACTGTATCTGAATTTTAAATCATGCCATTTTATGGCTTAATATTCTACTTTACATTGTCCAATCCCATTACTGTTTATTTTACTTTTGCGGATCTTAAAAATGGTTATGGTTATACACTAAATGAAATAAATATAATGAAATAAAATTACTTCCTTGATATTTGTTTATATTTGTGTATTAAAAACATTTTTAATTAGACTCCTGATTTTCTATATTTAAAAAAAGGTATTTTTTTAATTTGGGCTAGTTAAATTAATTTTCGGGCAACCAAAATCTAAAGAGCACCTGTCTGAAGGGCTACCAGAAATTTTGCGAGCCCTGTATATATATATATATAGCAGAAGCTTTCCAAACAGTTTCTTTTCAGGGTCAAAATTCAAAATTCAGGGTCTTCACTTCATATCAATCAGATCAGAAGTAACTAGTAACTAGCTACTTGAGTACTTTTTCCATCGGATACTTTTTTACTTTTACTCAAGTAACTATTAAGATTGTGACTTTTACTCATACTTGAGTAAATATTTCCATAAGTACTTGTACTTTTACTTGAGTACAGATTTTGGGTACTCTACCCACCTCTGCCAACCCCAAACTTTTGAGCGGTACTGTAGGTCCAGATGGTGTAGTTATGGCATCTGCCAGCAGGGACTAAAGAGGTCATGCTAACCAGCTAAACCTTGAACCCTTAATTGAGAAGGGAACACATTGTACGTGGCAAAGTCACTGCTGGTTTAAATGTGCCCTGTGACTATGTGATATAATTATAGACAAACTGCTGTTAAAGGGGACATCAGATGCAAAATTTACTTTTACATGGTGTTTGCATATAAATGTCTTAGAAGTGTGTGGACACAACCAGCCTAAAATGATAAAAAATCCATTCACGTCTTTTTTAATCCCCAAAAAAACTAAACAGTCTCAATTAAAAGCGTTTTGATTGTCTGAGCAGTATTGATACCGCTGATGGACTGTCCTGTATTAGCATATTTCCACGCTGTCCACCATTTTCTCCGCGCCTGAGTAGCTGTAGTTGGATGTAAGTGAACATAAGAGTCTTAATTTTCTCCTGACATCAGAGCCACTGGATTAGTTTTGTTTTTGATGGTAACGCACCACCAAATACACAAAAACCAAAGAGGGGGGCGGGGTGACCAGTAGCTCATTATCATTTTAAGAGGCATGCACTGAAATGGGTTGCTTTAAACATAGCTGTTTTTGACCATTGAGGAATTTTAACCAAATTATTTTGCAGACCTTTAATAAAGACCTTAAAGAGTCATACCAACTTGTGGAAAATGGGCATCTGATTTTCTATTTAAACACCATTACTACAGTGCCTTGCGAAAGTATTCACACCCCTTCATTTTTTTACGTTTTGTTATGTTGCAGCCTAATGTTAAACTGCTTTAAATGACCATAATGATGCAAAAAATTATTTGTGCCATTTTTTTTTTTTTTAAATAAAACACTGAAATAAGTACATAGCATAAGTATTCATACCCTTAACTCATAGTACCCTAATTTAGTTGAAGCATCTTTACAGTCTCACGTCTTTTTGGGTATGATGCCACAAGCTTTGCACATCTGCATTTGGCAATTATGGGGGCTAGCAGACATTTTCGGGTTTGATTGGGTTCAAGCCCAGGCTCTGGCTGGATCACTCAAGGACATTCACAGAGTTGTCTATAAGCCACTCTTGCTGTGTGCTTAGAGTCATTGTCCAGTTAGAAAGTGAAGCTTCTGCCCAGTCTGAGGTTCTGAATGCTCTGGACTGGGTTTTCATTAAAGCTATCTCAATATTTTGGTGCATTGAGCTTTACTTCTGCTCTGACGAGTCCCTCAGTCCCTGCCGCTGAAAAACAGCCCCACAGCATGAGGCTGCTACCAGCACACTTTACTGTTCAGATGGTGCTCTGCAGCTGATGAGCAGTGCTTGGTTTCCTTCAAACATGATGCTTGGAACTGAGGTTCATCAGACCAGAGAATCTTGTTTCTCACAGTCTGAGGGTCCTTTAGGTACTTTTTTGCAAATTCCAAGTGGGTTTTCATGTGTCTCCACTGAGGAAAGGATTGAGTTTGGCCACACTGCCATAAAGACTGGATTGGTGGAGTGTTGCAGTGATGTTTGTCCCTCTGTAAGCTTCTTCCATCTGCATATATGATCAGGGAGATTTTTTTTCTAAACTCTTTCCCAGATCTGTGCCTTGACGCAAGCCTGTTTTTGAGCTCTACAGGCAGTTATTTTTGGTTTTTGCTCTGATATGCATTTTCAGCTGTTAGACCTTTTCTGTAAGGTGTGTGCCTTTCCAAATCATGCTCATTCAAATGAATTTGCCACAGTTTAACTCCACTCAACTCTGTAGTAACATCTAGAAGTGATGTGAGTGCTCCTGAGCTAAATTGTCAAGTGCCCCAGAAAAGGGTATGAATACTTATGCAATGGAATCATTGAAGTTTTTTATTTGTAATAAATTTGCAAAGTTGGTACAAACCCGTTTTGTGCTTTGTCATAATGGTGTATGGAGTGTAGATTGATGTGGTAAAAAAAGTAATTTAAAGCAGTGTAACATAAGGCAGCAACATAACAAAACATGAAAAAAATAAATACTTTCGCAAGGCACTGTAAAGAGCATTACAGAAAATTAGGAATTTTGTTGGGTCTTTTATGTATAACAATCATGTGTGGTTTGTGTTCACAGCATACAGCGTAGGCTGTCCCTACAGCTGCCCATCCTGCATCACGCCTATCTGCCCTCCATAGGAGGGGTGGACGCGAGCTGCAGCAGTCCCACAGGCAGCCCGGCCTCCAGCCCGCGCCACAGACACATGCCCCCCTCCTACAGGGTCATGGTGTCCGGCCTGTGAGGCCCACCGCCTGCCCTGCACTCCGAGGAAGCGATCAGCTTTTTTATTTTAAGACAGACTGAGCAATATCAGCAGTTAACAGAAGCGTGTGAGCAACCCAGGGGGGTCCAACTCTTCATGCATTCGTGACCCCCCTCCCACCATCCATGGCCACATCAGAGCAGAACTGATCTTTCAGGCTAGGAGGGAGGTGACCGGAGGTCCTCACATGGCAACCCAGACTTCCATCCTCTTGTTCCTGTCACCTCCCATTCCTAACTCGATGGACCCCCCTCCAAAACAGCAGTGCGGATCAACAGAGGACAGGAGCTGTAGCCTTGCCTGGTAAAAAAAAAAGAAAAAAAAGAGACGCTTCCTTCGGCAGCCTTTCCACGTTATCCGTGCGCATTGGTTCTGCTGGAACTTGCGGGAAATGGGCAGCGTATGTGACCGAGGACTCCACCTCTTTATTCACCACGTCAACAGCCATGTAAATACCATATTCGAACATCAAAGTGAGCTTTGAATATGCTGTGAAATGAATTATTCTGATGAGGCCTGGTGCTCGGAGAACTTTACAAACAGCCGACAAACCAGGAAGAGACACACATACGCCGTTGCAACCGGTATGAATTTGTTGTATTGCTTCAGTGTCCCAATGGTGTGAAAAAGTGGTAAATAAGACTATTAGCGTCTCATTTTTTTGCTAAAGACAACAAGGGAGTGTTTCAGGGTAACGCGGGCCAACTGTTCTCACCTGGATAGACGTGTACCGCACATTGTTGTTCTTCAAAAACAGCTAGCATCATGTAGGCCTATCCTGGTATCAGAGTATCAAACATACTACTTTGATTTATCGCAAGTAACGTCACGTTAGAGGTCGCGCAAGTGCGACCTCAAAGGGCCACAGGTCCAGGGACTTTAGAGGGTCAGTCTTCCATTCCAGCCGAGCGAGTTGATCCTGCATATCGGGACTGAAACACCCAGATGCAGCCCTATGCTTCGGATGTACGATAGCCGTCACGTGACCGGCTGTTACAGAACAAGAAGACTCACAAATTGCGATAATAACAGGGAAGTGGTACGCCATGCAGAGCAAAACCAAAATATCCTCACAGAAAGCTGCGAGGTCACACAAAAGAAGCGGTCCACACAGCAAGACAGAAGTACGATATTGTATTAAACAGCGGGACTGAAAAATTAGCACAAGTGTAATTAACTTAATAAGAGCAAGTCATGTATGAACAAAGCCTCGTTTTGACTTTCCGGTGCAGTCTCTCAGTTTACCCGCCCTCTGTTTATTTCTTGTTGTTTTTTTTCTGTTTTCTTTTGGTTGATTAAAAATCCAACATGTGTGAATCCTCTACGGTTGTAGCTTGGGCTAAAAGGGCTCAGGTGGAGGGCATGCGTTTGCCCGTTCCAGGGAAGAAATGGCAGAAAGGTCCGCCCCGGTATCAGAGTGACATTGTGAAAATACATCACCTAGCTCTTAGCAACAGTGAAAATACCTCATAGTTGCTATAGAAATGTAACTGTGTGCAGTGAACTTTGCACAACGTCTTGCAGAGATAGGGAGCACCAGCTAGAGCTGGTGCCGTGCTACTTTTGTAAATCTGGAAATGTACACAAAATACGACTTATCGGAAATAAGCTATCATCCATATCGAAGGCAAGAGTTCGTTTCAGCTGATATCTCACCGTCGGTGTCTTGGTTTTAGTTTCTGTCAGATTTGTTACTGTGACGTGTGTCTTACTGGAGCCTGATGGACCGTATTGTGTGTGACAAAACCAGTGACAGCACACATGATCCATATGAAGCCAATGCATTGAGAATTTCTTTAACTTGTGACTTCCTTCTGTATGGCTGTTATCTAGAGATAACACGACATTCATGGGTATTTATTGTCTCAGCTTTTTGGGAAAGCAGGAGGAGATTGAAACACAACAGAGGTGCGTTTGCTAACAGCAGTTGTCATAGTACCTCACGCTCACTAATGAGTCACAATGATAAAGACCTTTAAATACAGCAACACAAACAGATACGCAAAAATCCCACAACGCCACGGGAGCTTGTCTTAGTATGACGGCCACGACCTAGACTGACGTTTCTAATGCACGATGAGGCGATTGTCTACATTTTGACATGACTTCTGCAGCTTATGACTATGACTGAATTTTCATTCTGACTACAATCAGCTCTTATTTCCAAGTTCATTTCAACATTGTTTATTCTTCGATGTCTTTGATATGTTGTTTGGCACGTTCAGCAGTCAGTATCCCACTATATGAAATGTCTTTGGCATTTGTGAACACCACATCTAATGTTCAACATTAGAGAATCAACACTGCAGAAAATGATGTACATTTGACATTACAAATCAAGATTAGCATACTGCCTTTATTTGTTCATTGTTTCTCATTGCCCTTTAACCTCCCGTTAAAATGGGTTGTAAAAAAAATGTGTATGGGCCATTTTACAGAACTGTTGCAAACTGCTGTCCCACAACCAATATTCCATAATATTCGTGTTTTTATGTGTGCAACTGTTCAGAACTGTGCTAGCTAACCATGTGCTGATTAGCATCTTTGAGCTAGGTTTAAAAGTATCCAAAAGTATCTCTACCGAAACAGTCATGAACCAAAAGTTTCAGTAGTGACATCTTTGTTTTTAGGGGGGTGTTTTTCAGAAAAAATGTAGTTTTTATGTGTGCACAACTGTTCAGAACTGTGCTTGCTAACCATGTGCAGATTAGCATCTTTGAGCTGGGCCCAAAAGTATCTAATATTGTCACTACCGTAAAAGTCAAAACAGTGACAAAAGGGAACACATAATCCTTTATTTGGCAGAAATAAACTACATTTTAGTACAGTTATGGTTTTAGTTGTGTTTTAGTATGCAAGTTAAAATTCGGTAATGTGATGTCGCTATCAAAACATTATTTTCACTACCAAAAATTTGTAGTCACAACTGAAACATGGGATGTTTTGTCAAAAAAAAGTATACTGAATTATTTGAATTATGAAAGATGTCATGATAGTGTTTGGTTTAATGTATATTCAAACTAATGAATCATTATGATCAATTTTTTGCCTTTTACAAAGAAAAATTTGAATTAAAAATACAACAAATCTCATAAATCACACTTGAAATATTGTTAAAATTGTAATTGTTACTGATTTACCTGTAAAAACTTTTAAATAAAATAGCGCAAAATATATTTACAAGCAAAATTTTAATAGGCAAATATTACCTATCTTATTAAATAATATATCACTGTGTTTTGGTAGTGATACATTTGGGGGGAGGACAAATATTCCAAAACTTTCTGAAAATACAGAACTGCACACTTACTAGAAATGTGTACATTGGATATTATACAATTTGCATACATACAAAATTTGTGGGGAAAGACATTTTTTTCAATACATGTCCAACTCTGACTTTGCAACAACTCTGTGGAATGGCCCGTATATGTACTGACATTAATCGATTATCTGTTAAGTCTTATATAATGCTCTGAAAAGACTGCAAAATGTATATTTTACAGAGAGATAGAGGGTAATAGCAACAATGAAAGTGAAGTGTTAACAGTTCAGCTCAGAGAATCAGTAGGAATAAAAGGGCTAGCTCACATTTACATATTGTATTTCATTTAAAAACCTTACATACAGTATATCTCATATCTGACATGTATAGCTACAGTATACTGTCATTAAACAAAAGCATAATTTCATACAACTTAATGTCATAAAATAGGCAGATACTAAAAACCACTGGTCCTATTTGATCTTCAAGCTGCTGGTTACTGAGGTTTTAAACAATGGTTTTAAACAGGAACTTTAGTATTCAAATGAGTAAAAATAAAAAATAATTATCCAAAGGAGCAACTCAAATATATATTTTAAATAAATGTCTTTTAGACTGAGTTGGAGTGAATGGGATGTTTACAAGTTATCTGCTCGAGGAGAGGGCATGAATCATTACTCTAATTTGAAATCATAATGGTGACCATAATATTAATTAGTCCAGGCCACAGAAGCCTGATGAAATGTAATTATTAACAAGAGATTATGGAGAGATTATAAAAATCTTATTCAGAGTAATCATACGGTAAAGTATGTATACTTAAAGAATGTATGAGATTTATTAAAAAAGAATTTATTTTTGAATCTTTCATGCATGGTATCCTATGCATACGTTATAGATTTAATTTTGCAAATAATTTTACTCGATCATTTCTGACAAATGCACAATATAATAATTATGAAAGTGGCAATAATAAGCTCATTCTAACTGTGTAGATAAGTATATTTACAGTATGTTCTTGATGGTGCATTAAGCTGGAAGACAGAATCATATCTTAAATATGTTTTACACTACCTGTGCTTTTGGTGTATAGTTATGACACTAATGTTGATAATATTCATCAGTCATGGGGATCATGCTTCTCAGTGCAATCCTAACTACTGAAGTACACTTTGTGAAGTGTACTTCAAACCAACATGAAGAGATTCAGAGTGTACCATGCACCACAAACTGTTCTTTTAAAACTGGAAAGATAAACACTGGTCCGTCTGTGTATTCATGTTATTACCATTATGGAAAAAAAGTGAATTTGTGATGTAGTCTCATTTTAAGGAAATCACTAGGAAAAACATAAACTGAATAAAGACCAAGGTAGTGCTTTATATGATTTCTATTCGGACATGTTCTATACTGCGGATTCAAATCACTGTGTGTGTGCATGTGTTTGTGAATCAAGCGAAACACAAGGTTAACCCGCTAACACGTTGCTTTTGAAAATGTATCATGGTCTGTGGAATGCACATCTGGTTGTTTAGGACCGTCTTGGCAATAACCTTGGAAATGAAGTCAAGAGCTGATTTGTTGGACACTTAAATCTGTGATGTTAACTATAAAACTGAAAACGATCTAAATGTGGTGTTCTTCTAAAGCAAGAAAACACTCATTTTGTGCAAAGAGATTCGTGAATTCAGTCTACAAGACTTGATTGGGCTGGACTCCATGCGTATTCTGGTGTGAACTGGTCTACCTTTGCATCATGTAACAAACAATAGCAAGGCCTTGTCATCACCCCAGAAGAATGAACAACCACTTCTAATGTATATAATGTAAACAACTTATTTTTTCTGTAGAGGTATAATACAATGATAGTGGGGGATGTTACAAATGACGTTAAAAAGACAGAATGTTAGCAGTGAGCGTGTATGTCTGTTTGCCACTGTGTGAAAACGTGCTGTCTACAAGTTTACACATCGCTATACAAACTATTTATTCTGTGCTGGAAGACTTACCGCTCTTTTTTTGTTTTGTTTTGTTCTTTTTGCTTTATTATATTTTTTTTTGTTTTTGTTTTTTTTAATTTTGTCATCTCTTTTGAGTTCACCAAACTCATCACTGCCCATCAAAAACAAAAAAGAGGAACTCCACAACTATGTTGTTTTGTTTTTCTATACAGTGCTTTTTGGAAGTGTACACTTGTGTGCTCCACTGCTGTACCGTCCCGTGTGTTTGCACTGGCACACACACAGACACACAGGAGCTCCTGAACAAATCAAAGTGGATGTGTTCATTTCATATTTCTTGTACCCTTAAACTGCATGGAAATCATAACATTTTTAATAAATTATTGCAAAAAAATGTTTTATTAATAAAATAATTTAAAAAATATTCTGTGTTCATTATTTATCAAGCACCTCATTTGGAAGTTTACTCATTTTGGAAATTTACTCACATCTATTTAAAGTTACACACAAATTGACATTATTTACTCACCTTTATGTTAATCCAAACATGTATGATGTTCTTTCTTCAGTTGATTATGAACTGTTGTTGTAAGGAAAAAAGAAGCATTTAGATTATTCAGGTTTGTTAATATTAATAAATGTATGTTTTAAAAAAAAATAATGTTACAGTATTAAAAAATTACCTTAATAGTCAGAGTAGCGCACCATTAACTTTCAACGGTTCTATTGAGTTTGTTTACTAAAAGTGTTTTTGGAAAGATGTTTCATCACTTTAACTTTTGACAAAAAACATCACAATTCATTTAGGAGTAGTTCACTTTCAGAACAAAAATCTACAGATAATGTACTCGCCCTCTTGTCATCCAAGATGTTCATGTCTTTCTTTCTTCAGTCGTAAAGAAATTATGCTTTTTGAGGAAAACATTTCAAGGTTTCCCTAAATATAATGGACTTCAATGGTGCCCCCAAATTTGATCTTCCAAAATGCAGCTTCAAAGGGCTCTAAACGATCACAGTCCAGGAAAAGAAGGGTCTTATCTAGCAAAACAATGGGTTATTTTCTAAAAAATAATACAATTTATAAACTTTTTAACCTCAAATGTTCATCTTGTCTAGCTCGGCAAGACGAGCGTTTGAGATTAAAAAGTGTATAAGTTGTAAAGGTTTTTAGAAAATAACCCATCGTTTCGCTAGATAAGACCCTTGTTCCTCGCCTAGGATCATTTAGAGCCCTTTGAAGCTGCATTTAAACTGCATTTTGGAAGTTCAAACTCGGGGGCACCATAGAAGTCCATTATATGGAGAGGAATCCTCAAAAAAACACCATTTCTTTACTACTGAAGAAAGAAAGACATGAACATCTTGGATAACAAGAGGGTGAGTACATTATCTGTAAATTCTTGTTCTGAAAGTGAACTACTCCTTTCATACTCTTCTATGGCTGTATCCGAAATCACCCCCTATACCCTATTGCCTATTCACTATTCCCTACATTAGTCCACTCAGTTCACTTGAAGGAGTGAATGAAAACGAGTGAGTGAATTCGGACACTAAGTGCACCAGAAGGACTGCCGCTTTTGCATAGTTTGCTTGCTGTTTAATAATCATTTGAAACGGGCAGTTCCAGTAGTAAGATTAAATGTTTTATCTTGAACTCTGTCACAGAAATTATGTATAAACCCTAGTTAAACAATTTAAATCAATTTACAACGAATTAGTACCTGTGTTGTACACTGTATTACGCCGTGGACGAGCGCGTTGTAAAATGAACGGATGGATGCTTTAGCTGCGGGCGCGTCTAGCCGTTGAGTGTACATTGAATGAGTGGACACGAGAACGTCCACTATATGGTTTCGAACACCACTAAAAATAGCTGTCCCCTCAAATAGTGCCCTAGTTGAGGGTATAGGGGGCGATTTCGGATACAGCCCCTCAGCCTGATTTCTAATCCTTTCAAAAAATTATATGCTGCTTGAGTTGAAGGTATTTTATAATCTTACCGCTAATTATCTTAAAGCTTCCGCTAAGTAAAAATAGTTCACCGTAATATAAAAATTAATATTCTTAAATCATTTTCAGACAATCAATAAAGACGCAAGGTTGCGTTTGAATAAAGAAAGACAGCGAGTCCGCTGTGCGGTTTGATACAACATATGAAAGTAGCGCCGGTTGCATTTCGCCAAACGCGCGGATTTATATGAAACCGAGATAGAATGTGCTTTTGTCAATAAAGCTGTTTGAATTGATAGACTAATCAGAATCACATACTCCAGTCAAGAGAGCGATCCAGAATGACACGAAAGGTGAGTAAATGATAAAACTCAAAAAACTTTCATTTCTGAGTGCACTCTTTGTCATTCTGACCTTGGCTCTGTGAAAAACTCTACACTGCAATGCTATCATCTCTCACAAACTTTTACAGTCTTAACCGAACAGAAAGGCAGGGCGAATGAATCTGTAACGAGCGCTTCTGTACATTGAGTATAATGAATTATTGAGCGTGCAGGGACTCGATGCCAAACTGGATGCAAGAAGATGAAGCCTTCATGTCACAGTCAGCTTTCCCATTCCATCAAGTGCTCAAATATTTAACATGTCAGTACTAGACAGGGCACAGAAGACCTTTTCACATTTCACAACAGTGCAACACAGACGGGTCAGAACTGGTGTCCTCAAATAGCGCAGAACGACCCAGATTAACAGATTAAGTTTAGAAATGTTTAACTTTACCAAACCATAATTTTGACTAGATGTTAGATACAGCTTGTCATTTGGAAGTCTGGCCTCGCTTGCAGTCCTTGTTCCAAGGTGTTCATGTCTGTTAAAAGATTAGTTCACTTCCGGAACAAAAAATTACAGATTTACTCACCCCTTGTCATCCAAGATGTTCATGTCTTTCTTTCTTCAGTGATTAAGAAATTATGTTTTTTAAGGAAAACACTTGTCTAGCTCTGCAATGCGCATGCGTACTCTGTGTGCTTTGGTTTAAGACCGTTAAGGTCATTGCACACTGAGTCCGAAATTTTCGTCATTCTCAGCTTCTTGTCGGTGTGACAACACACCGACAGAGGCCGTTCCCACGACAGTTGATTGACATGAGCGCCTCACCTTAGACCCGCCCTCACCGAGCTGAAACAGTCTGACTCTACGATCGCTATAAGCCTTTTTCACAAAAATCGGAAATTACGTCAGCGCAGGGTAAAGTCAGTTCCGCTACAGGTCTGCGCCTATTATATTAATATGCTCTTGTCTCAAATAATGCCTTTTACATTTTCTGTTTTGTCTGTTTTCCAAGTTGTTGTTATATAATCAACAAAGAAACAACATTTTTACTTGTTTGTGATTTATATGGGCACTCGGACCGCTGACTCATCAATATAATATGCGCAACATAGCGCCAGCTATAGTTTCTGTTCTCAATCTCCGGTATATTTAAGCGTATTTTCTCAATTTACTCAGTCATTTCCCTCGAATCACTACATCATGGTAAATTAGAGCATAAACAGCATTTGACAGCTTTTATATCCAAATGCACATTTTCCCAACATTAAATTAAACTATTCTGTGTCCGGATGATGCATAAACTCAATACAGCAACGTAATCCAGATCCAAATGGAATAAAGCCATTAATCGGATTCTTGTCTTGTTTAGTATTATATTATTTTATTATGTGTATCCCTGGGCACATTATGCAACGTACATTTACACCATAAAATGAATAATGCAAAGGAGAGCAAGTAGAAAATACAATATTACTTTAATAATAACAACATTAATAATCGCGAAAAAAAATGACGTGAAGACTCATAATGCACAGCCAGCACCAAATAGACAGAACTGCAAAACTCAAAACTGTACTGTATTATAAGTGCTAACATTCATAATTAAATAAACATAGTCTATGTGATGACCAGAAGGTGACATAAAATTTTAGAAAAAATGTTTGCTATTTTTTAGAGTAAAACCCCGGTATATATCATAGTATCATAGTATATATTTTGTAAAAATAGACTTAAATTCCCGAATTTACGCGTGTTAAGTACGGCCACTGCTGTCACCGGAAAAACTTTTACCCTGCGAGCGCAAATCCGGAAGCCAGAAACACGGAGGTGTGAAAAAGGCTAATTGTGTCGACTCAGGTGCAGGGGAAGACAAGAATGTCTCTGATTGAGCGATTGAGTTGTTCTGTTGGATGTAATAATGAACAAAGCAGTCGTCATTTACTTCCGACGCAGAGAATTAACGTTACACTTTTGTTTTTGAAAGGAAAGTGCCGTTCCCAATCTACATATGCATCTATGTTCATGCTAATCATTTGTGATGCAGTTTCACCCACAGCAGAAGTGAGTATAAGGGTTTTTTATGCATCTTTGCAAATGACTTTTCTTAATAATGTGTTAGTTAGAGAGGGGCGGAGTGAGCAGAGCTCATTAGCATTTAAAGAAACATGCAACACAATAGCTCGCTCTAAAAAGGAGAGGGTGCTCGCTGCAGAGCCATATGGGAGTAGCTGGAGCTCCAGCTCCCCCTCGCTGGAGGTAATGGGTGGAGATAGACACCTAACCACACCCTACCCCTTACCCTATCCCTAAACATAACTCCACCCATTTGTCCACACAGAGGTGGAGCTGGACATCCAGAGAGGTGGAGCTGGAGGCCATTTGGCTCTGCAGTGAGCAGTACTTGCTAAAAAGGGCTGATGTTGACAAGGTAAAAAGAGTGTTTTTTTACATTACCATTGAGAAATTTTAACCAAAGCATGTTATAGACTTATTATTAAGACCCTAAAAAATCATATCAACTTGTGGAAAATGGGCATCCGATGACCCCTTTAACATGTGCACATTTTCGACTCAAATTGATTGCATACAGAGTCAAAAATTTTTGTATGTTTTTCCTTTTTTATATATATATTTATCATGATTTCCTATCAAATTGCTTGCTACGGATGTGAAAACGCAGAAAATCGAATTTATGATGGACAAAAGTTTTTGGAGGCAGTGTGTAAACGTAATTTACACAACGTGAGGTTGTATTTATTTTTTAACGTGTGCAAGTTTTGGACTTGTGATTTTTTTGGTGATTGCACACCGAGTCTGAAGTTTTCGTATGCGTTTTTCCTTTTTTATTATATCCGTCATCCTTTCTATATCAAAATGCTTGCTACGGATGTGAAAAAAAAAACATACTAAAATTCGGACTTAACTCACTAGTGTGCAATGAGCTTTAGGGTATGTCAAAAAACTCCCATCTCATTTTCTCCTCCAACTTCAAAATCGCCCTACATCGCTGTTTTACCTTTTTTTGTAAAGGGGCGTTTGATCTTCTTTGCATGTTCACTTTGTAAACACTTGGTCGGTATACTTCTGCAGCGATGTATGATGATTTTGAAGTTGGAGGAGAAAATAAGATGGCAGTTTTTCGACATACACTAACTGGAGCACACATGCGCATTGCAGAGCTAGACAAGACAAGCACTTGGGGTGGAAAAGTGTATAAATATTTATTTAAGAAAATGACCGATCGTTTCCCTACAGAAGACTGTTATTCCTTGGCTGGGATCATTTAGAGCCCTTTGAAGCTGCATTTAAACTGCATTTTGGAAGTTCAAACTAGCGGTTACCGTTGAAGTCCACTATATGGATAACATTCCTGTAATGTTTTCCTCAAAAAACATAATTTCTCTACGACTGAAGACAGAAAGACATGAACATCTTGGATGACAATGGGGTAAGTAAATCATCTATAAATTTTTGATTTGGAGGTGAACTAATCCTTTAATGTGTGTTGTTTAAGTAACAAAATCTGTTCATTGGAAATACTTACATGGTGTCCTTTTCTGGATTTGTTATCCACCTTATTTTTCCCGTAAGAGCGGGCATGGCCATTTGTAAATTGAATGTGTTTGGCTTCCATTGTCATCCGCTTCCAGCTGTTTTTAGCTGTAAAAAACAGCTCGTTTTGCTGCTTGATATTGCATATTATTTTAATGTATTATCCTAATTATGAACACAATAGTTTGTAGTGCAAGGAGTTTTACCATTTACTGCACTTCATTATTCTTCTCGTTATTTCCCTACGGCAGCTTATGAACCAGAAATCTAACACATTACCAGAAAACAGCTTACTTCTGCATTGAAAAACAAGGTAGATACATATAATAGGACATTTATAGGGCTTACCGTTATGACAGGTTGACAAATTGCATATAACCTTGCAAAAACCAAGTTAGAAAATGATTATATTACAGTATGTTAACACAATGTCTTGCAGCAATACTTCCAAGACATTGAGTATCTGTAACATTTTAGCAGAGCTGTAGTGTCTTGCCAAGTCTAAATTGTTTTCTGTGATAATCGAAAGCGTGTCACAGATGCTGTCGATACAACTTAAGTTGACTTGAATCCAGAATGTCTCCCAAGGATGAATTCCTTTAATGTCTCCCAAGGATGAATGTCATTGGTTTCAATAAAGGAAGCGCTCAATAAAAAGGAGCACTTTTCCTAAATGAAACACACTATTTCTCCTGTGAATGATTCACGCCTGGTGAGTCTATGGCCCTCACGGCTCATTGTACATCTTATCCGAATGCTCATCTGTCCTTCAGGCACTGGAAACGAGAGGATGTGAGCCGGATTTTCTATTCTCTTCCTGTCACTTACGGCTGTAGGTTATTACAAGAGGATTTGGCATTCATTGGACGTGGGGTGCTTTAAAACAGCCAGTAAAAGAATTATAGTTAGCTTGAGATAAATCACTCCTGTGACATTACTAGAAAAGAGCCATTTATTACAATACAAAGCCGTATGTTTTTTTATACATCATAAATAGTACATTAGTTCGTGTTTACAGTTCATAAGTAATAGTGCTGAAATTCGAAGAAGAGAAGATGATTTAAAGGAATGAGGAAACTGCTCTCAGAATCCCCCATGAATATCAGCTGGACGCACCGCAGAGGCAGCACAAAGTCACAAGGCTGATATTTTGATGTTGAAGATTTTGACGACATGGTCGGCACCAGCGCTGGCTAGCTGAACCCAAGCTTGCTCTTCGCTCCCACCACGGCCTGCCCGGCCCGCACTCGGCCTCCAGCGCAGCCTCTTCACCGTCAGCGTGTGACTCTGACTGTGATGGGTGGTCAAGGAAAGACACAAGCATGACGTTGATTCAACGCAACACAAATCTCCCCTCACACACTGTCTGAATCTCTCTGCTGCGTCGTTTCACTTCAGCCCTGCCTATCCCAAACACTTCCCGGGGTGAACATACACTTGCCAATTTCAAAAATAATACAGGCAGACGAATAACCACACGAATCAATCTTGCTTTTCTGAACTCGCTGCAGTACATGGCGAATTTTCACTTCTTGTGCATCTAAGGTGAGTGACTTCTGGGTAAGAGATACGTGTAAGTGCCTACACAGACGGTTTATCAATTACACCTACAGAAGGAGAGAGTTTAGCCAGTCGGGACTCAATCCACTGTGGGGGAGAGAGAGAGAGATAGCGAGAGGGCTCGGTGAAAACAGAATGCACAACACGGCCTGGCCTCTCTCTGACACCTCATTCTCTCTCTTCACGGATCAATGCGAAACCTGCCCACGGGAGCCCCCGTATCAACCTGAAGCTTCTCCCGAGCAGCGTGGGCCAGCTCAGATACATGCAGCCCTTTTGTTGTCAATTACACCACCAGCACTGGTCTCTGGGTGCAGGTATGACTGTCGTGTTTAACTTCAGATGTCACTTTCTGAGATGCTAAGAGGAAGATTGTGAAACTGGGATATTATTTATAGAGGCATTTTAACACTTTTGACTAAGCAGCATTGAAGAACCTGTTTGCTTCTGTCAAATTTTCTGTGGTGACTTCTAAAAAAGCTATGAAAACTCTGATGTCACATGGACTATTTTAATGACATCCCAACTAGCTTTCTGGGCCTTGAACGTGTTAGTTGCATTGCTGTCTATGCAGGATCAGAAAGCTCTTGGATTTCATCAGAAATATCTTAATTTGTGTTCTGTAGATGAACAAAGGTCTTACAGGTTTGGAACGACAAGAGGGCAAGTAATTAATGACAGAATTTCATTTTTGAGTTAACTATCATTTCAAACTGATTTGTTAGAATTAGAGTTCTTAGAATTAGTTATGTGTGTGCAGATTTTGTGCAGGCCTATCAATTTCACCTCTGAGCTACAGTAGGGCTGTGCAATTAATCGCAATCGCAAAAAAATCGCGATTTAAGCACATGCGATTTCTAAACTGCATAAGGCTGCGATTTTATCTATCCCCCCCCCCAACGGCACCCCCACCCCCCTTGTACGTCAAGTTCATTTTAATTTCGATATAGCGCCAGATCACAATAGAAGAATCTTTCCTATAGAACAGGTCTATACATTGTTTTTTATTAAACAAACTAAATTCCCTTATGTTATTTATCTTACTTACATGAAGGCATGTCATTTCTGTCTCTACATGGTCGCGCATTTACAATGTCTCCTCCACAAAAACACGGACTGGATCGCGGACTCTATTCATAAAAACCGAATTCACTATAGCGCGAAATGCCACGGAATTCGTTGATTTTTAGATGAATTACGTTTTAATATGAATCCTGCATGTTCCGTTTGCCTCTGTATGTATGAATGGCAGAGACGTGTTTTTTTTTTTTTTTTACCACACGCATACTGAAGCACACGTGATGCTCCCGCTAATTTTTGGCATTTGCATCTAACATGAACAGATAAACTCAATCTCCAAAGCTGCTGTGAGTGTCACTTTTACCGTTTCATTTGAGAAAACTAGCATCATATCATACTGTACAGTTTACACAAAGAAACTTCACGGCAACCTATCAAAATAAAAGTACGGTTTAACATGTAACAGAACAATATTAGTCTTGTATTACTTTTGTAAAGTATAATGCACAAAACATACATAAAACAATATATATGATTAAAAAAAAATATTACAACAAGATTAACCACTTAATTGTAGAAAAAATACTACAATTATTATTTAAACATTTTAAACTGAATATAATGTTTCTTCCATGTATTGATTTTAACAGTAAACTTCTGTTTGTTTGCCAAAAATTAAAAGGGTTTATTTTTCATTTGATTAAAAATAAATAAATGTTTATGCTTTTTGATTATCAGAAAAATTAAAACAAATAAGAATTTCAAAAAAAAAAAAAAAAAGGCAAAAGATTGTAGAGCCCTCAAAATGTTAAAGTAGAGAGTTTTGGACTTATTTTTCCACTGAAATGAATGTTTTCGTTATTACACAAAGTAGGCTAAAGTACCGGGAAAAGAAGTAACATGGCTAATTTATTTTATGTTGTCTGTTTTAAAGACAATTTTACAACAGTTTTGTTTATTAAACTTAATACTATGTTATTTCATTGTGAAATGTTTTGTTATGCACTTCTTGTGCACTGAATACATTTAGAATGTATGTATGTAGCTTGTTTGAAAAAGCAAAAACAGTTGCCAAAATCGCAAATAAAATCACAATCGCAATATTCGTTCAAAAAAATCACAATATGATTATTTTGTCCATATTGCACAGCCCTAAGCTACAGTATAATGATGTTTTCAACCTTACCATTTTAGGATTATAAAAGAGTGGAGAGAGAAATTCGAGCAGGAAAAAGGATACCAAGCATCGGTTTCTCCACATCTGCTCCAGTCTGATCCAGAAGACAAATCCTCTGATGACCTCCATTTATACAGCACAATCTTCCCATTCTCTAGACCTACAGCCAGCAAATAACTACACAAATACAGGTATGAATTAATATTTGTTAATGAACTCTAATGATGGTGTCACAAAGATCGCAGGTAACAGGATATCATTACCTTTGGTCTGAACAGAGATATGGGCAGATAGACACAGCAGTAGCTGAATCTCCGACGTCCAGAACAGAGGAGCAGGGGGTCACGCTTTCACCCTCACATTCACCGACACTGACTTTAGAGGCACGATGACCCCAGATGATTATCTATAAAAAAAAAAAAAAGGTCAGTGTCAAAGCTCAGACCATAGGAAAGAGTTGCACTCAAAAAAAAAATGCTATGTCCAGTCCTTTTTCACTTATTAAAAATGTTTTACACATAATCAGTAACAGTAGCCTACTATTAGCAGTTCTATTTTACATAAAGCGGGTTACATCATGGAGACACGTTAAAGCTGCTAAATACTACTTCCTTTATATGTGACCCTGGACCGCAAAACCAGTCATAAGTAGCAATAGCCAACAATACATTGTATGGGTCAAAATGATCGATTTTTCTTTTATGCCAAAGATATTAAGTAAAGATCATGTTCCATGTAGATATTTTGTAAATTTCTTACCGTAAATATACCAAAACGTAATTTTTGATTAGTAATATGCATTGCTAAGAATTTTATTTGGACAACTTTGAAAGCATTTTGACCAACATTTCGATTTTTTTGCACCTTCAAGATTCCAGATTTTCAAATAGTTGTTCTATCCTAACAAACCATACACCAATGGAAAGCTTATTTATTTAATTCCAGGGTCACATATTTCTGTCGCCCCAGTTTTTGAAAATTTTAGCTTTCCACAATGGTATGAATTGCTGCGTTCACACCATTATGTAGACGTATAAATCCAAATGACTGTCATGCCTACCAGTCCAACAACATTTGCTAAATGTACATTAAACTGGACCTACCTTCTTGTCTCGACTTGACGTCACAAAGTACTTGCTGTCAGAGCTCCAGTCACATGACCAAATAATGCGTGCATGAACTGCTGTGTCCTTAGTAGTGTTTGCGTAAGGAGAAAAGCTGGCCTCTGGAAAAAGAAACAAGTAAACAAAAAAAAAGGTAAAACATAAAAATATAAAACCTTATATATTCACTGTATTTAATTCAACTGTATTTAGCTTAATTCATTAGTAAATTAAATTTTAGTCAATTTAGATTATTAGATAAAAACTCGCAATTGTGAGTTAGCAAGTACAATTCCGAGGGGAAGACTGATATGTTCTCAGAATTGTGTTTATCTTTCAATTCTCACTTAAAAACTTGCAATTTTGTTATAAACCCATAATTGCGAGATACAAACGCACAGTTCTAAGAAATAAAGTGAGAATCATATCTCGCATTGAGTTTTTTCATCACAATTTGAAGTTTAAGTTCTGAGAAATAATGAGAAAAAGTCGTCAGAATTGTTTATATCACAATTTTCACTTAATAACTTGCAATTCAGAGAAAGAATTGCTAGTGTTTTATATTACAATTCGGTATTTATTTCTCAGAACGGCGAGTTCATATCTTGCAATTCTGAGTTTTCTCATAATTTTAAATTTATATTACAATTCTGAGAAAAAAAATAGAATTAAGTTTATATTTTAATTTTCAATTCATAACTCATATCTTTGTGTTATAAAGTCAGAATTGCAATATATAAACTCAATTCTGAGTTTTTTATATTGCAATTTTAAATTTCTTTTTCATATTGCAGACCTGAGTATTTTCTCGCAATTTTGAGTTTGTATCATTTAATTCTAAATTGAATTTATATCTCGCAATTCTGAATTTATAACTTTGAATTGCAAGTTTATATCTCTCAATCTCACTTAACAACTTACAATTTTGTGTTCTAAACTCATAATACTGAGAAAGACAGAATTGAAGTTTATATATCGCGCAAAATTTCAAGTTTATATCATGCAATGAGTTTATAACTCACAATTCTGACTTTAAAACTTAAAATTAAAGTTTATATCACAATTTTATTTAAAAAAGTCCAAATTGTGAGTTTCTTCTAAAATTCTCAACTAATAACTCATCATTTTGTGTTCTAAATTCAAACTTGTAAAATATAAACTTATATATCAACTTCATATAATTGCAATTCTGACTTTCAAGTTTTATAATTTCAAGTTTATTTCACAATTCTGAAAAAAGTTAGAGTTGTGAGTTTATATATCACAATTTTCACTTCATAACTTTGTATGATAAAGTCCGAATTGTGATATATAAACTAAATTCTGACAAAGACAGAATTGCAAGTTTATATATCACAATTCTAACCTTTTATTCTAACTGCTCAATTCTGAGCTTTTTCTTGCAATTTCAAGTTTATATCACAATTCTAAATTGTCTTTAGTCAGAATTGCAAGTTTACAGAATGACAGTAATCATGACTATTACTCGTTATTATATTATTGAGCAAAATAATTGTGAACCGTTTAAAGATAATTGTGCAGCCATTTCTCAATGTTTGATGTAATTGCTCTGGACCGAGTTTGTGGTCACGCACAGTCCAGCTATCGAGGTCAATGCACCCTGGTGACGCCACCTTGGCCAGTAACCCTCTCCACACGCGTGCCTCTGCTAATTAAGGCTCAAGCAAACATGGCTGGCTAGCCACAGACTGGAGAGTCTTAACTCATTAGCCAGAAACACAAAAAAGAGGAAGTCTATGGAGAGAGGGCGGCAGGGGAGGCAACGTGTCTTTGTGATAGAGATTTCTCCACACATGACACTGTTCGACCACAATGCTGGGCTGTTCTCTGATCAGCTGTGACACTGACTAACCTCTCCACGTCTGCAGCACACAGGCTGTGAGTAATACCAGCCTCAACGAGAACGGACTGCGGCGTGCATCGGCCCTGAGCGGCCGGCGATGCCTCGGACACGTCAGAAAATGGAGAAAGAAAAACAGACGCTCCTGTGGTTACCTTGTGTCAACAGTGATTTAGTTGTGTATGCTCAGAATACACATGAATACTGCAGCGCGGTCACAGGGAGGCGCTAGCTGGCTCTTTGTAAATGCCAGGAGAATCTTACAGTGGGCGAACATCAGCAGTCCACAAACTTATATTGTTGACAAAGAGAAATGGCGGAAGGTAAAAGCTGTCTTGGAGTAAAGAGATCTATAAACCCTGGAGGAAGCTGTTAGCTTTCCCATTCATCTTACTGGATGTTACTTCTATGGGGGTTTAACGTTGGGCTGTACGATTAATCAAAATAAAAACAAAACTGCAGTATGATTCACAGTTGGTCTTAGCTGGTCAAGCTGGGAGACCTGCTACAAGTCCAACCAAGCCAGCTATTTTCAGCTAGAAAGTAGCCGTTTAAGACTAAACAACCAGCCTAGACTGGTTTTATGGTAACATGGTAACAACATTTTAATCATGTTAACAACATGCCAATTATGCAAGAAACATGCTAGCAACATTGTAATCATGCTAAAAATGTGCTAGCAATATGTTAATTATGCTTAAACATTCTACCAACATGTTAATCATGTTAAACATGCTAGCAACATACTAATCATGCTAAACGCATGATAGCAACATACCAACAACATGGTAATCATGTTAGAAATATGTTAGCAACATGGTAGCAACTTGTTTTTTTGCTAAATCAACTAATTTTGGCTGGTTAACTTATTTTTAGCAGTTTTTTAGTTTTTGTTTTACAGAATCAGCTGCTTTCAGCTGGTTTTAAGCTATTTTTACTAAAATGGTTTTACTTGGTTTTAGCTGGAGTTTTCATGTTACCAATATGTTAAATCATAAATCATTGTGAAAAAAAAATATTATTTATCTTTTATTTACATTTGAACAAAAAGTGGCATGTCCAATAATTATTCATACCCTTTTCAATAATCAATAGAAAAGCCTTTATTGGCTATTACAGCAATCAAACGCTTCCTATAATTGCTGACCAGCTTTTTGCATGTCTCCACTGGTATTTCTGCCCATTCATCTTTAGCGATGAGCTCCAACTCTTTCAGGTTGGAGGGTCTCCTTGCCATTACCCTGATCTTTAGCTTCCTCCACAGATTCTCAATTGGATTTAAGTCAGGACTCTGGCTGGGCCACTGCAAAACGTTAATGTTTTTGTCTGCTTACCATTTCTTTACCACTTTTGCTGTGTGTTTTGGGTCGTTGTCGTGCTGTAATGTCCACTGGTGCAGACTGCCTGATGTTGTTGTTAGGAATTTTGATGTATTGCTCCTTTTTAATGGTGCGGTTTACTGTGATTAGGTTCCCTGGTCCACCGGCTAAAAAAACACCTCCAAAAAATTAGGTTCCCACCACCATGTTTGACAGTGGGGATGGTGTTCTTAGGGTTGAAGGCTTCTCCTTTTTTACGCCAAATGAAGGCTACATCATTGTGGCCAAACAATTAAATTTTTGTTTCATCTGACCATAAAACAGAAGACCAGTAGTCTTCTTCTTTGTCCAGATGAGCATTTGCAAAGGCCAAGCGGTCTTTTGTGTGCTTTATCTGGAGAAGTTGTGTCCTCCTTTGTCTGCATCCATGGAACTCAGCGGTGTGCAGTGTCCGTTGGACTGTCTGCCTTGAGATGTTGCCACCAGCAGAGCCCAGATTCATCAGGATGGCCTTGGTGGTGATCCTTGGATTCTTTCTTACCTCTCTCACTATCCTCCTGGCCAGCACAGGTGTCACTTTTGGCTTCCGACCACGTCCTCTGAGATTTTTCACAGTGTGGAACGTCTTGTATTTTTTAATAATACTTTGCACTGTAGCCACTGGAACTTCAAAACATTTAGATATGGTCTTATAGCCCTTTCCTGACTTGTGAGCAGCCATAATGCGCAGCCGCAGGTCCTCAGTGAGCTCATTTGTCTTAGCCATGACTGTCCACAAACCAACAGCACAGAGCTTCTGTTTTTCACCTGTTGAGTTGATTAAAACATCTGTTCCCAATGAATCAGGGTAATTAGGAGGCTTTAGAACAGCTTGGACTATTTGGAATGGTATAGAACTTTGGATTTTCCCATAGACTGTGACAGTTTGCAAAGGGTATGAATAATTTTGGACAAGCCACTTTTTGTTCAAATGTAAATAAAAGCTAATAAATATTTTTTTTTTCACAATGATGCCTCTTGTACATCGTCTTATTATCTTTTGGGAGAAGCCTGTGTCATTTCCGGTCAAAAACAAACTTGCTGGTTGAATAAAAGTAACTTTAAGTCAGAATTTGCCAGGGTATGAACAATTCTGGGCTTGACAGTATATATATAATTTTTTTTTTTTTTTTGGTCCTCAGCTTGACTGCCTGTCTATGAGGAAACAAAGATGCAAAAGGGATGAGGGGAGGCTCACCTGAGTCAGAGTTTTCTCGTCTCCATAAGGACCAAGTGCGGTCTCGAGAAACAGCGAGCAGGAGGCGTCCATTCGGGGAGAATGCCATCTGAGTGACAGTCAGGCTGTGGCAGGGCAGTGACTGAAGCTGTTTCCAGGAAGTTGTGCTCCACAGAAGAATGGCAGCATGTTCTGGTTTAGAGGCCTGTGACACAAGACACATGTAGATCATGTAGATCTTTCATTTAAGCATTAAAAACCAAGAGGTCTGTGCTCTTTCTCTGAACCTCAAACACAGAGCACCCTTTCCTACATGCAGCGGTTGCAGTTCAGTCAGCAGTGTTAGAGGATAAACCTCACGTCCACAGCAAAGTCATCTGAGCCTGCAGGACCCCAGCAGCAGCCCGCCATCAGCCCCACTGAATAAACCTCACAATCTCTGCTCAAGCGTGAACAATGGCAGGTGACACGCAGAATGTGCTTTCATTCGGAAGGGCTTTGTGCACGATCAGCGTGGGTTTGGCAGAACCACAGGGGCCAGACCAGGACACAAACCAATGATCTCTCTTCAACTGTCTCAGAATGTGTGTCACGCCGGCCGGAGGGCACGTAGGGCTGGTTACCAACCCTGGTCATGTAAGTTCAATGTGTTTTTAATACGACAGGCAGCTCATTACATCCAAGAGAACGAAAATTAACTTACACATGGATGCAAGTGTCTAAATTGACATGAGCTTGTTAAAATGGCAAATGACTAAATATTTAAAACCACTTAAGGATTGGTGCAGCTTCATGCATGCATGCTTTTCTGTGTTCTGTTATTACAGTCCACAGCTACATTTGTGACACTAATGACCATCTGGTCACCCATGTGATTGTACCTTACACGCCGAGGCCACCACCGTCCTCGCAGAATCTGACGCCAGACAAAACATCTCAAAGCCATGCCCGTACCTGCGGAGAGAGCAACACGGAAAGAAGGTATGTTAATGAGGGCTCTGTCAGTACCTGCTCACAAATAAAGCCTGAGCACCGTGACAGGTTCAGAGAGACAGTCGGGGCGGTGATTCAAACACGACGGATGCTTTGTGTGTCAGGGCTGCCGTGCCTGCTCTCCTGTGCTTATGGGAGTGGAAGAAAGCTGTGCGCTCTGGCAGCCGTTAGCAGATCTGCTTAGTAATTTCCAGGGCTGGATGAATAGCTTGGCTGTCAAAGCCTTCAGCTGCTTACAGCTGTGTATGTAAATTATTATAGTTTATCCAGTGTCGCCTGTGTATCAAGAAACTCGACTTTGAATTCTTATGAGCAGGTTAAAAAAATGCAAGTCTGTACATTTCAATTGATTGTAAATGCCTTGGGGGGACATATTTAATATTTAATCGTGAAAAATACTGTTAATGCGTAATAATTTAGCAAAACTTCTTGTGAATAATATGCCCATTTTTTCCCACCAACCAATGCATAATGCCACTAAGCATCCAATTCTGTAATATATTGCCTACAGTTTCAGCAAATGTCAGAGTCGTATGTCATTTTAGTGCAACACTGGCATTATTCTGTGCTAACAAAAGCTTGGGAAACTTAGGCCAGAAAATACTGTAAATAAGCAAGCAAACACAGGCACAAATGCTTGGCTAATGCAAACATCTCATTGCATTGCGCTGGCAGGAACAATCCTCAGTACGCAAGGGATCGATGGAGACTTCAAATATCTGAGCCATTAATCTGCATGCTATTCAGCTCTAAACATTTGAATAGTTTAGGCAAATCTGCTGCAAACTGTTGCAGTTTTGTTTTTTTTAACTAAAACTAATGTTTACATATACGGCCACAAGAGAAAAAAATAGTAGTTTATAAAAATGACTTAAAAGTTTAAATGCGGTTGATTCTTAATACTGTGTTGTTACCTGAATGATAGCTGTTCATGAGTCCCTTCTTTGTTCTGAACAGTTAAACTGCCAGCTGTTTTCAGAAAAATCCTTCATGTCCCACAAATTCTGTGGTTTTTCAGAATTTTTGTGTATTTGAACCCTTTCCAACAATGACTGTAATGTGACTATAAAAGATCCATCTTTTCACAATGAGGACAACTAAGGGACTCATATGCAACTATTACAGAAGGTTCAAACAGCTCCAGAAAGTAAACGATGCATTAAAAGCCAGGGGTGTAAACTTTTGAACAGAAAGAAGATACAGGTACATTTTTCTTATTTTGCCTAAATATCTTTTTTTTTTTTTTCATTTAGTCCTGTCCTTCAGAAGCTACAGAAGACACAAATAAGACAAAATAAGTTAAATTTACCCTGATCTTCACATTCAAAAAGTTTTCACCCCTGGCTCTTATTGCTGCTTCCTCCTAGTTAAATAAAACTGGAATAAAAATAAAGCTAAACAGAAATATTTTTAAAAACCTAATAAAAATAACAGGCACAAAACTTAAACAATTAAATTAAAATAAAAACTAAAAATCTAAGAAAAAAGATTATACAAAATATTTATAGATACTGTAATAGTATATAAATTATGCCAAAATAATTAATTATGTTTTAATCTAATTAAATTAAATTAACTGTTGCTCCATAACAAATAGTGGAATTGAAAGACTGATCATAGGAAAAATGACTCTTGGTACAATAAATATTTGTCTGAAGTGTCTTTTGTTTGTGTAAAATGTATAACATTATGTATTATAAAATATTTATACAATTGATTATTATTTAATATTATTAATGTATATTTTGTTGGCTTGTTTGTAGTTTAAGGATTACTTTACCATTTTTTGTAAAACATGTATTAAAACAACTGGTAAATATCAGTGCTACATATTGGTAACTGGATACTTAAAAATAATTGCTACTGGTTGTCAAATAAAAGTTATTATTAGAAATTATTCAATTTGAACTCATATAAGCAAAATTCTTTTTTCCTCGGATTCCTTGTGCCAAGTCAAACGCATACCAAAATGTAAAATTCTACGAAATGTTCACAATTTTGAATTTTGTGAAAATACAACTTTTTCGAATTCATCCTAGACGGTTTGTCCAATTTTCTCCAAAATTTACTCATCTTCATAAAGCGTTAATGTATTTGACGAAAATTTGCAAAAATGGACACAAGGCTATATCTTCACATCACTTAAGCGGATTCAGACCTAACTTGGTACATGTTACACTAAGCATGACCTGAGGGCACATAAGTGTTACCTACTGGTCAAAAGAATTTTTGTTTGACCAAAAATCATAAGATTGGTCTTGTTTGATTCTGTGGGATACCAAATGAAACAATATCTAAATTTAAAAAAAGTCAGCTTTTTTGGGCATCAGCCATTTTGAGTTTTGTAGTAAAATTCTGTATCAACAAATGTCTTTAACAGAGGTCTCCAACCCTGCTCCTGGAGAGCTACCATATTGCATAGCTCAGCTTCAACCTTAAACAAACACACCTAGACCAACTAGTCAAGGTTTTCAGGCCTTATTATTATTTTCAGTCAATTTAAAGTTTATTCTAATACCCACTATAACGCCCTTCTGCAGCATTGTTGAGAACGCGCAATGTGCAATGACACAACATCGAACTTGCATAACCAGAAGCATTAGCATTCACATACTTGCATACAGTATTTTTGTCTTAGTTTAGAGGCAGAAAGGTAAGGAAAAAAATAAAACAGGTGTTTAATGAACAATATTAGGCTATTCTTGTTTAGTGTCAAAGCATACAGGATGAATGGTTCTTGTCATGAGCTCTAAATACCTATTACGTTGCATTATTTATGTCACAGAAGCTGGTTAAGCAATAATGTGGTGCAGCATTAGTGCTTGCTGCACAACAGCCAATGAGGGCAGACAAACACAAATGAGAACTGATGGGAAACTCACAGCTTCTGTACCTCTGGCCACAGTGTGTTCTGCAAGAGGTCGTCCTCTGTCGGAGGCTCTGACAAATACAGAGATTCACAAAATATAAACAGTTATAATGAGAAACGAGCAGATGCCAATAGAGTGTATTTTTCAATAGGCTCATCTTTTAATTTAGCAACAGATACACAGCCGAGCAATTTACTCAAAGCTGTTTGGAACAACGGCAGCTTTATCTACAATTTTCAATGGCCGTTAGCTTTACGACATGCTGTAAATCAAATTTAGCTCTCTTTGTGCGAGCCCGAAATAATATTGTCTCATTTAGATACACAGACACTTATGCAACACATGCCCCAATTGAAATGGAATGGAGACCAGGCATTTTTTTAATTCATCCCTGGTTTGCAGTTTTATTTTAATTATTTCCTTCTTTGCCCCTCCAGAAGAAGCGAGATGGAGGGAGTGGTATTATTCCATTAACAACTCTGTGTCCGCCTCATTGCGCTCCCCATCGCCCAGAGTCATCAATATTTTAACTTTGCAATTATATAAGCCTTCTTTCTAATTATGATTCCAGATTAAGGAGCTTTTTCAATCACATTGACAACGTTTGCCACTGTTCGCCTGGAGCAAGAGAGGCATAAACCCCCCTGCTTCAACACTCACCCTCCACCCATCCCCCCATATGCTGTAATAACATTTGTCTCCAGTATCTCTGATTCATGCCCCAGATACATTAATAAACCAAAGAAAGCAGTCTTTAATCACAAATGTAGTGTATCATTGTTTTCTAGGAATAACTGAGGAACGGTCAACTTAGGGCGTGTTCACACTTGGCGTCTTTTTTGACAAGAAAAAGTTGACTAGGGCGTTTTTTTAGTAAAAAAAAAAAGCTGGCAGTGTTCTGTTACAAAAAGCAGCCGAGTGCGTCTTTTGTTGCTATAACAGCTGCAACAGAAGCGTAGTGCTGTGTGGTGAAGAAATGTCGAGAAAGAGCCTCTTTGTGATGTATATTATGATAGAGTTGTTTACTCATATCATACAACTCCTTGTGCTCCTAAACTAGTACGATAAGGTTATCAACCGGCAACTTCTCCATTTTTTTCTTGTTGTTTTTGTTGTTATGGAAACGATAGGTCCCGCTACTCGCTTGTCATTGGTCAGCTGTCAAAAAAGCGCTTGACGTAGGGCGTTTTCTTCAAAAAAGTTCAACTTTTTTCAACTTAAAAAGACGCTCTGAGCTGCAAAAAAAGACGCCGGCGGTGGCGTTTAAAAAAAGCGCTAGGGCTTTTTTGAAAAGACGGTTTACTCCATAGGATTAGAATGTAAAACAGACGCTGGCCATTTGGAAAAGGACGTCAAGTGTGAACACGGCCTTACAGTGTCTAAAGTGCAAAAGTATTCATACCGCTTATATTAATATATCATATTACAGCCTTATGTTGAACTACTTTTTTTTCCAGATCAATCTACATTTCATACACCATAATGACAAAGCACAAAACAGGTTTGAGACAACTTTGGAAATTTATTAAAAAATAAAACAATGAAATAAGTGCATTGCATAAGTATTCATACTCTTAACTCAGTATCTTGTTGAAGCACATTTACAGCCTCGAGTCTTTTTGGGTATGATGAAGTTTTGCACATCTGCATTTGGCTATTATTTGCCATTCTTCTTCTCACTTCTTCTCACCAGTCAAACTCTGTCAGCTTGGATGAGGGCTGGCATACATTTTCAGATTTCCAGAAATGTTTGATTTGGTTCAAGCCCAGACTCTGGCTGGGCCACTCAAGGACATTCTCATAGTTGTCTATAAGCCACTCTTGCTGTGTGCTTAGGGTCATTGTCTTGTTGGAAGGTCACCCTTCTGCCCAGTCTGAGGTTCTGAATGCTCTGGGTTTTCATTAATGCCATCTCTATATTTTGCTGTGTTGAGGTTTCCTTCTACTCCCTCAGTCCCTGCCGCTGAAACACAAGGGGATGCTACCACTATACTTTACTGTTGGGATGCTACTGTGCAAGTGATGAGCAGTGCTTGGGTTTCTTCAAACATAATGCTTGGATTTGAGGTTCATCAGACCAGAGAATCTTGTTTCTCACAATCTGAGAGTTCTTTAAGTGCTTCGTTGCAAATTCTAAGTGGGTTTTTCAGGTTTTCAGGAGGGGATTGAGTTCGACCACATAGCTGTAAAGCACAGATTGGTGGAGTGTTGCAGTGATGTTTGTCCTTTTTTAAGTTTCTCCTACCTGCACATGATCATAGAGCTCAACAAGAGTGACCATCAGCTTCTTGGTCACCATTCTAGCCAAGGCCCTTCTTCATCAATTGCTCGGTTTGGCCAGGAGGCCAGCTCTAGGAAGAGTCCTAGTTGTTCCAAACATCTTCCATTATGGATAACGGAGGCTACATTATTCTGTGAACATTCAGAATTTTTTCTGAACTCTTCCCCAGATCTGTGCCTTGACGCAATCCCGTCTCTAAGCTCCACATGCAGTTCTTATGACCTCAGGGCTTGGTTTTTGCTCTCCATTTTTAGACCTTTAATTAAGAGGTGTGTGCCTTTCCAAATCATACTTATTCAAATTAATTTGCCACAGTTTAACTCCACTCAAAGTGTAGTAACATCTACAAGTCATATGAATGCTCCTGAGCTAAATTTCAAGTGTCCCAAAAATATGGTTAGTATGAAAACTTATGCAATGGAATAATTTCAGTTTTTTTATTTCTAAAAAATTGGTGTATGATAATTGGTGTATGGCGTGTAGATTTGTGTGGAAAAAAAGTCATTTAAAGCAGTTTAACGTAAGGCAGCAACATAAAACGTAAAAAAACGAAGGGCTATGAATACTTTCGCAAGGCACTGCACCTGCTGATGGCGAAGTTTTTGACTATTGTCTGGTGCATATTATATTTTGTTTCAGGAAAGAACTTTCTACTTGGAGAGAGTGGCCATTTTACTGAAATGTAAAAATGACTAACCACAGTTCATTTTTAATACAATAGTTGAGGTATTTTACCTGTGAGTTTGAGAGGTTGAAAGTAGGACTCTTTATATTGGTCGGACATGCTATTGAAATCTTCACTGTCCTGTTGAGGGCTCTGAGATGCAAGGTCACCTGTAAACACATCAGATGCCACAGTATAGGTTAGCAACTACCTCACTGCTCTCAGGATCAGCACAATGCAAATTCTCCTGTGGCCAACGAATTCAAAGGGTTCATACCTTGAAACACAGCCTTGTTGGACAGGCCAAGGGCAGGAGTGCTGGCTCCCTCTGGGAGATCTGCTATATCCTGAACACCCAAGAGAGAGACACACACACTGTAAAAACTCTCTATATGAACCTGTCTACCCTTTTGTTACATCATTAACTTGTCCAATTTTGTCTGAAATGCAAATTACTCTATAACAACTTTTCATTGAACTGTTGTATAATAGCAAAATGCTCACAAAATGCTAGTCTAAATATGAGCATGGCTGTGTTTGGCTCTACAAAAGCCAAAGTGTTGATTTGCTTAATTACACAGGATCAACCTGAATTGAGAATGCCATTTATGTCATCTCATTTACCATGACCTCAAGTTACAGAAAATGAAACTCATTTAGCTATATATCTGAAAGCGTGTGCATAAACATTAGGATTAAGATAATGGAAAAATGTGAGAGACTCATCTTGAAATCTCTCGCTGATCCAAGACAGCGCAAAGAGTAATTAAAACCCAGGTTTTATTTGATGTAACTAATTAAAGTTTAAAGATGAGATGATTCTAAGTACTTACATTACAGCCCAGCAGTTTCTCCAGAGAGGTGCATGATATGTTAGCAAAGTTCTCCACAAAATTCCTTGGAGCCTTGAACACCCGCAGGACCTTCTCGTCAGCACCGGACACAAACTGAAAACGGCCAACCATTGTCAGACACTGCATGTCATAACCATGAATTTGCGGCCTTGAGATCTCGTGCCAAGTAACCTGCAAACACAAAAAGGATTGATCAACCATAAAAGCCAACAATGTATGATAATACAAAAATCAAACAGTTGAAATTTGTTTAAACCTCTGAGCATCCTTTTCTGGTCCAGGGTGTAAAGAGTCTGGTAGTTTGGTCTGATCCGACAGTGATGATAAACTCTCCCTCAGGGTCCCAACTCAAGTCCTGCACTGCGTTAAAGTGACCCGAAATGACTACACTAGGTCTCCATTCTCCCTGTGCAAAACAGAAATCTACATTCATTTACTCCATTTAGTGTAAATCATAATGAATTTTGACAGTTTTTATTAGTTAAACAGGAATGTTTGCATAAACAGTTTTGTTTTAATGACGGATGTTGTCAGTTATGTCTGACCTGGTTGCTGTTACAGTACCAAAGGTGCAGAGCTCCGTGAAAGGCATGAGCCAGAATCATACAGCCGTCTGGACTCATCTGGCATCCATAAAAACCCAGGGTGTTTCCTCCAACTTCCCCAACACGAACCTTAATGAAAAGTCAACAAGAAATATTCAAACAATCCATGTTATAGTGTACAACAACACACATCAAGCCTAAAATATTCTTGAAGAACTAAATAGAAGACACAATGGTGGATTAGTAACCCACTGAAGGTTTCAAAACTCAGAGTCTCCCAAGTATCACATCAAAAACAAGTGATATAAATGCCAAATTTTGAAAGAAAAATCCCTTAATTTGCATAGAAGTTTTTATGCTTACTTGAGGTGGTTAAAATGGTTAATGCAAATAATTGAGACGGCAATGGGACGCCATAACCTGACTAACCAGCAGACTGATCTTGTTGCACAGCATCTGAAATATCATTATGGTCATTCTGAAATGCCCGAGCAAACTCTACCGTCAAAGTATTTCTATATAATTGCCTCCCAGAACTGTCTTACATGACTGTGTTTCCAAACAGCAGGCATCCAACTTCCAACTTCAAAAGCAATGAGCGCATTTATTGTGTTTCGTCTGATTGCTCTGAGGAGCAAGTCATTTATAATGTATGAAAATGATTATATTCAGTGGCTTCTCTTACTTTTCTTATTGATGTTTACTGCCAGTTTATCAGGAAGTGACGATTTTGTTCTCTTTGACTTGCAAGTGTTTTATGCAATATTCCAATTTTGCGCATAACTTAAATTCGCAACTTTGGATGGAAACTTAGTTTCGTACAACAATGTAGTTTGCTGCTTAAAGGAGTAGTTCACTTTTAGAACAAAAATTTACAGATAATGTACTCATCCCCTTGTCATCCAAGATGTTCATGTCTTTCTTTCTTCAGTTGTAAAGAAATTATGTTTTTTGAGAAAAACATTTCAGCTTTTTTCTCCATATAATGGACTTCTATGGTGCCCCCGAGTTTGAATGTCCAAAATGCAGTTTAAATGCAGCTTCAAAGGACTCAGCCGAAAAAGGAGGGTCATCTAGCGAAACGATCAGTTATTTCCTAAAAACATTTACAATGTATATACTTTTTAATCTCTACACAGAGTACACACAGAGCTAGACAAAATGAGCATCTGAGGTTAAAAAGTAGGGCTGCACGATTAATCGCACGGTGTTGTGAGGCGCGTTTAGTCAATGAAGCCGGTACTTTGATTAGTAGTAAATCTCCATCACGTGCGTTCAGCTGGAGCGTTCAGAGGTCTCTGTGTATTAATTGCCGCTCCAGCTGAACGCGCGTGATGGAGATTTATGCTGCCTTCATGTGATATGGGAAAGATGATGCTTTCCACTTGTGAAGTGGAAATTACCAGTGTGTCGTGTTCAGGTGCTTTTGTTGTCGTAGTGAAGAGAAACATGGCGGACTCGCAATTTGTCCAAACATGCTACTTTGCTAAAACAGACCGAATAAAATAACATGAGAAAATTGCCTCCTTCAGAACACTGTACCGCACAGCACCCTACTGGAGGCGAGCCACGACAAGCTAGCATCTTCTCTTAATGGTATTTTTAAAGACAACACTACGTTTAAATAGCGACGTTATTAAAATTCTTTATGCCCCAGCATTATGGGGGCTACTAACTAACCAACTAAACAGCAGAGAACTTTTAACATCATGCAATGCTACCATTCAGTATAGTTTCGTTGCTGTCCGCCATGTTGAAAGGTCAAAGTTTATCCCATCTCGGCAGCTCGGGTATCATAAAAAATTTCGAGCTTTCCAGTGGAAATTACAACGTGAGTGGGTGTTCATGTGCAATTTCGATGTCGGATTTTGGTATTTACCATAATTACGATAGCACATGAAGGCAGCATTACTACTAATCAAAGTACCGGCTTCATTGACTAAATGCGCCTCACAACATTGTGCGATTAATCGTGCAGCCCTATTAAAAAGTATATAAATTGTACATTTTTTGAGAAAATAACCAATCGTTTTGCTAGATAAGACCCTTTTTTCCTCAGCTGTAATCATTTAGAGCCCTTTGAAGCTGCATTTTGGAAGTTCAAACTCAGAGGCACCATAGAAGTCCATTATATGGAGAGAAATCCTGAAATGTTTTCCTCAAAAAACATATTTCCTTACGACTGAAGAAAGAAAGACATGAACATCTTGGATGACAAGGGGGTGAGTAAGTTGTCTGTAAATTTTTGTTCTGAAAGTGAACTACTCCTATAATTACCATAGTTCAGCGAATTAACTAGCTAGTTATGACTATATATCTAAAATTGTCGTAATTATTTACATATTTATTTACTACATATCCATAATTCAATCTGCCTTGGTTCAACATACACTCACTGGACTCTTTTACATACACATTTTCAACTGCTCATTAATGCAAATATCTAATTGGCCAATCACATGGCAGAAACTCAACACATGTAGACATGATCAAGAGAATCTGCTCAAGTTCAAACCGAGCATCAGAATTGGAAAGAAATGTGATTTAAGTGAGTTTGAATGTGGCATGGTTGTTGGTGCCGGACGGGCTGGTCTGAGTATTTCAGAAACTGCCGATCTACTGAGATTTTAATACACAACCACCTCTAGTGTTTACAGAGAATGGTCAGAAAAAGAAAAAATATCCAGTAAGCAGCAGTTCTGTGGGCGAAAATGCCTTGTTGATGCCAGAGGTCAGAGGAGAACGGTCAGGTTTGAGCAGATAGAAAAGCAACAGTAACTCAATCATTGATTACAATCGAGGAGGGGTTGGCGATATACCGGTAGACGTGATTAACTGGTAGAATTTGTCAACCAGTAAAGATTTACGTGATTACACGCTCACATGATGTTGCTGTGCTACATGGTCATTAAAACATATAATTTGCAAGTGTTTTAAAGCATTGCGGTTATAAAACAAGTGATTTTAAGGCGTTGAAATGCAATCAGCCATGAAAGAAAACTCATTTTGCTATATGCACGCTGTCTGAGAGAATGTTTCTGAGCGCTGTCAGAAAGGTTCATAATGTGTTCATAGTGCGCGGAAGTATTAAACAGAGTTATTTTTGTCACTTTATAGACTTTGAATGGTTAAATACACAATTGTATGTGTCAAAATGCTTGTCTCTGCAAGTGTCCTCGTAAACACAGTAATTTAGGTCTGAAGTGAAAGCAAACAGTTGATAAAGAAAATACAGGTGTAACTATGTATGGATCCAGGCAGCTGGAAGAAATATATATTTAGTTTACACAGTAAAGAATATGCATTGTTTTTAAAGGGTTGGTTACTTTATACAATGTATATAGCATTTCTTATTTATTTGTTCTACTGTAGTTTTTTTTATTATCCTTTTGCTTGTAATTAGTTTTTAACTCTTTTTTGCTGACTGTGTAAACTGAGGCTACAATTCTCACAAACCAAAATTGGACAACAGTAGATTGGAAAAAGATTATCTGGTCTGATAAATATTGCATATTTTCCTAAAAAGCTTGATCTATTTAGGTCCACATGTCATACTAAGAAGAAACTATATTTCTCCACAGAGTGAGAACAGAGATTGTCTTACAAGAGGGAGATGAGAGGGTCTGTATTACTTACTATTGGATAAAGCATAATGGCTAACTTGGATCACGTGTCCCTTAATAACCAATCACATTACAGCCTTGACGTCACGGAGTTTCATTCACAGTTGTATCAAAGTCCCTTTAAGGCAAGTCTTGTCACTCGGCAGTCTTCTTTGAAACGCCTCTCGGGCATGCAAGTGCAGCTCCCATTTCTTTGAATGGGGAAACATCAAATTCTCCAAAACTGTTCACCAAGATTACGATTAAATTTCATATTTTAAATCACCAAATAAATCCGACAAGAACTGCCCCATAAATATGGTTCCTTGTGCTCCAATAGCGTTAAAAAACATGATTTTTTCATGCTAGATCAGCAGTACTGAGCGCACGTCTAGAGCGCCGATTGTTTCTATAGCAACCAGGACTTCTAACGGCAGCTGCAGTGACGCGCTGACTTTACTAATCAACAATTGGTTCTGTCATGAAGAAGGCGGGGCTTCACGGCCATAATGAGCTTTGCATTTTTCCCCCATTCAAAACTATAGGAGTGACACGTCTTGGGTATTCTATAGTCTTTGGTTGTATGACACTCAGACACCGCTTTCAGATACCATAGGAATGAACGAGAATTGCCGTAAACTGACTTCCACCTGTCGTGAAAAGTCAGTCACGTTTCTTAGAAAACAGCATTTTTTCATGGTAAACCGAATATATTGCTTAGTGTAAAACATTGAAGATTAGAAGATAGGCTGTCAATCCATCAAATGATAAGCCGTTTCCTCCACGGACATCCACTAAAAAAACAGCCTCTGGTCTCTTTTCTCACATACTGCTAGATGGGAAGCTACAGCATTAGCCATTACGCTTTTTCAGCTAATGGTTGCAGGCTTGCCTTCTAGTGGCTTTGGTGAGAGCTACAGCTCCAACCTCAAAACTGTTCACAAATGTTCACTGGAACTGTGGTTTTGGGAAACACTGAATTGTTAAAGTATATACTTCTTTTTAGCTAACAATACTTTTGGGAAACAAACCCCAGATCTTTAACAACCAGGCCACTACCGTCTCTTAGTATGGTAATATTGTAGACTGTCATCCACTTTGAAATCCTGTCTGAAGTGGTTATAAACTCTTTTAGGGTTATTTGTTCATTTGATTATGCAGACAGAATGACATTATGTTGTGGCTGTTATGAGTTAATTGCCTAGGGCGGCTAAAATCTGATACCAAGGAGGACATTTATATGAAAACAAAAACCTGCGAACTACACTCTGCACTCTCCATCATGTTCTTGATGGTGAGTGTTTGATAAGAGAGGCCTTCGCTGGTGTCACTGCCCCTGATAAACCGGCTGGTCAAGCAGGCCGCTAATTAGTAGTCATGAATCCTGAGCAATCTGAGTTGAGAGTCTACAGCTGCGCTCCATCTCCGTTAAGTAACAGTCTGAGGACACCAATTAATCAGGCCGACAAGCGAAAAGCACGATGTATGCAAAGAGGAGACTATTAAATGAGAAATAAATCGTGTTTGCTTCCTTTGAATGCATTAATGTGATGTTGAACGTAATCACACACACATTAAATCAAATATGAGCCTCGGAAAGCTGAGAGACAAAACGGTCACATGAAGAATGAATCAGTGTAAACTCCTCTGACTTGGCTGGGCTATGAATACCAAAGCAATGTAATTGTTTTTCCGCAAACTGTAGCACGGCTTGCCCTCCGTCTGGCCCGTGTCTAACATGCTTAATGCTACTCGAGTGTCTCACGGTAATGGGGGAAGCGAGTCGTGCTGCGGAGCAAGCGGTAACATTGTATAAAACAAGATAATTAGTCATGATTATGCCATCAGCGATAACCTGCCTCTACTTTTATTTATGGTTGTGTGCAAGCAAAGACTGATGCTCCAGCCTCAACATCTGCACACTGCAAATATTTTTGTAATTTAATCACACTTTCAGCTGTGAAAAGGAGGTATGAATATTTCACCTGACAGCCGTCACAGTGGTGTTTCCTGTTGACCTTGAGCAGGACAAGACATTTCCAGCAGCCGTGTTAAAAGCAGCAGAGATTCCTCGCGTTCAGGGGTGTCACCGCTCAATGATTCACAGTCTCTTCTCATGCCCAGCAGAGCATGTCTCAAAGATATTGCCAGATCAGGTGGCCAAGCTTAAGCTCTTCATCAAGACAACAACACTAGACGGACAAATCAACCATCTAATGCTGAGATTTTAACACTCTGCCAAAAGACCTGCAGGACAGTTCGGACAGAGCCACGTTGGCTGGAAAACACGGATTCAAAGCTAAATCCACAAACCATCAAACAGTAAGGGCTATCGACATTTTCACACTCCTGTGTACGCCAATAGAGAGACATTTGAGATGCCCTTCACTGGCGTATCCTACGGAGTGAATATGGCGGAACTAATGACTGCGATAAAGAGAGCCCTTCACTTTGAATGGCACGGATCTCTGCGAGCCATTCTGGAAAGAGTGATGCAACATTAACCAGATTGATTTTGAATTCCGTCCACATGGCTACTCGTATATCAGGGCCAAATCTCATGGGTGAAATGTGCAATCACTCTTGTTTAGGGAAGGAACACCAATATGGATCTGTGGCACAATGTTGTAACACAAGCCACAGTGTTTTGGATGGGTTTGGTACGAAAGCAAACAATGCGGAGGAGTGACGAAATTCTTGAGGTTGGTCTAGAACAGCGGTTCTCAATTCCAGTCCTCGCGCCCCCCCGCTCTGCATATTTTGCATGTCTCGCTTAGTTAACACACCTGATTCAGATAACGAGCTCATTAGAAGTGAGGTCCGTGCAGGATGTGTTCCGATTGACATTGCCTGCACAGTGTTCATTGCTCCCTGCTCCCTAAGCGGGGGAAATCTGTTTACTATACTTCGAAACATTCATTCACATATTTACGCTACGCCACCGCATGTAGCGTCTTCACACACAGATGAAACTTACTAGAGAAGTGTGACATAAATGCATCTGTAAATAAATGCATTTTAAATTTACGTCTCGCACGCTTTAATGACCTTCAAATGGAACACATACGCTCGCTTCGAACTAATGAATAATGGCGGAATATCCCGTGATGTCCACTTCGAAGGGCAGTAACGTTGGAATAGAACAAACGTCGGAAGCGATACATGAAACACGCAAAATGTGCAGAGCGGGGGGGCGCGAGGACTGGAATTGAGAACCGCTGGTCTAGAAGTTACAGACGAAACTCACTTAAAAAAAAAATTTAAGCACTTTAGATAAAACCTATGAGAAATGGATAAATGTAGGTTTGAAGCCCAGTAGAAGCAATCCATGAACTATCAGCCTTATGCCTTTAAAAGGTACTTAGCGTTGGTTGCTCCAGAGTGATTCAATAAGCACACTACAAGTCACTGTGGATAAAAGCGTTTGCTAAATGACTACTTGGATTATCTTGCACTTTATCTTCCAAGATAAAGGTAATCACTACCAGACAAACTAATGCTTTACTCATGGTTTCATTCCTGTGGAGATGAGAGATTCATGAGGTTGAAAGTGAGCAATCCAACAATGATGATGGATACTCAGAGCAGCTCAAAGGTACGCCAATACTAGGTGATGTGGGTGTGGGTCATGAGGTCTGGAGGTTAAAGATTTTTCATGGTAACTCATCCATTCTCTCTTCTGGTCTATCAGGGAAAATAAACCATTAGCACAACACTAATGGCTCAGAGTCTCAAAATGGTCCCTGCAGTCCCCCCACACTGCTCACTGGCAACATGACTTATTAGGAGGGTGTACTTTACCCAGCGGTTTGCCTGGACACTCTATTGCAAACCAGCTCTCCACTAAATCTAACCAATTAGGCTAATCATTATGGAGGAGACTCTTCTTTGTGGATGTGTTAATTAGCCAAAGTGATGCTGGTCATTTTCTGCTTAGTAGGGCACTTGCAGGCAGTCCATAACTGGGCCATGAAGGCTAGTTTTAGATAATATAAACTTCCATATTTATGAACAAGTAATTATTGTAGGTTCAATGGTTAAGGCTTTTGCATACCAAATGCAAGATGAAAAAATCAAAACTCAAAACTATAGCAAAACTATTATGAATAGTGGACTTTAGTCAAACGTCAGCAGCAAAAACAATCAGTAAGTTTATAATATACAGTGCCGTCCACTAATATTAACACCCTTGAGGAAGGGCGTGAGTCAAAATAAATCTATATTGTTTATCCTTTTGATCTTTCAATCAACAATGTAACAACATTCTAACCTATCATTAAGTTAAACAATGAAAAGTGGGTGGAAATCTCATTATGAAATAATTATTTTTCTCCAGTTCATGTTGGCCACAATTATTAGCACCCAATTATTGCAACGTCATTTTCCCAAGATAATAGCACTGAGTTTTCTTCTATAATGGCTGATGAGTTTGGAGAACATCTGACTAGAGATCAGGGACCATTCCTTCATACAGAATCTCTCCATATTCTTCAGATTTCCAGCTCTTCGCTTCAGTTCATCTCAATCATTGTCTATAGGGTTCAGGATAGTGAACTGGGACACCCATGGCAGAAGATTCATTATGTGCTCAGTGACACATTTTTGTGTTGATTTTGATGTTTATTTTGGATCACTGTCCTGATGGAAGATCCAACCTTGGCCCATTATAAGATTTCTAACACAGGCAGTCAGGTTAAAATTTTTAATCTGTTGGCATTTTATATAATCCATGATGCCATGTATCTGAACAAGATTTTCCAGGACCTTCGGCAGAAAAATAGGCCCACAACATTAAAGATCCAGAAGAATATTTAACGGTTGGCATGGGGTATTTTTTATCCTTGTTTGCACCAAACCAACCTGGAAGGTTTGCTGCCAAACGGCTCTTTTTTAGTTTCATCTGACCATAGAAGCCAGTCCCCATTGAAGTTCCAGTCGTGTCTGACAATTGAATATGCCATTTTTAGATGAGCGAGGAGAATTTTTCTTGAAACCCTCCCAAACAATATGTGGTGATGTAGGGGCTGTTAGATATTTTTTTAGGCTTTCTGAACACTGTAAAAAATGACTGTGAATTTAACGGTAAAAACCTGTAAAAATGCTATGGTAAAAACCTGTGAAATGGTTAACGGTAAGTTCCCCTTCTATATACGGTGAAAAACTGTGCATGTAATTTTACGGGAGTATACTGTTTTTGGAAATGAAAAAGAATGTAAAATTTACAGTGAATAACCGTAAATTGACATTCCCAGAATTCCGTTTTTCATTTTTTTTATTTGATGTTTTTTTGTTGAAATAACTTTTTCTTCTTAGTTTTTTCTTGGCAGTTTTGTACATTAGGGTTGTATGTTACATCTAATGTTTTAAATTAATGTTTTTTTGCATTATTTCAGTTTTGTGTGTGTTACCATGATGGTGTTTAGTGTTTATGTGAATGACTCTGTGTACCTTCTATATAAGTTATTATTTAAAATCTCCTTGTGATGGGCTTTGGTTCATCATGTGATGTTATCATCACCACCTGCTTTCGGTGGTTATCAGTGTATTACAAAGGTACAAAACAGTAAAATGTAAAATGTAAAACATTGCTACCGTATTTTTTACGGTAAAATTCTGGCAACCACAGCTGCCAGTTTTTTACCGTAAATTTTACGGCTTTTTTTTTTTTTTTACAGTGCAAGTCTCAACTAATCTCTGCAATTCTCCAGCTGTGATCTTTGGAGAGTCTTTGTCCACTCAAATTCTCCTCCTCACCACGGATTAGGACGATATAGATTAGTAACATCTCTAGTTGATTGGAATTTCTTAATTATTGCCCTTTCTTACAGCCACTTTCTATTTTGTGAAGCTCAAAAATCTTGTTCAGCACATCAGAACTACGTTCTTTGGTTTTACTCTTTGTGATGGATGATGGCATTTGTGTTCCTCATATTTATAATCCTGGGAATATATGAATATGAATGAGAATATACTTTAGAAATATTTCACTGACAAGTATTTCTAGGGGTGCCAATAATTGTGGCCAACATGCATTGGAGAAAAAACATTTATTTTATAATGAGATCTTTACTTCAATGAAAGGTTACAATTGTGTGAATTTTTTCATTAAAAATAAAAAAGATAATGCAGATTTATTTTCACAGTCACATCTGCTTATATTTACCAAGGGTGCCAATATGATTGGAGGTCACTGTATGTGCACAAAATGCAATTTAGCTTCAATTAATAATAATAAATATTATATAATTAGCTGGCATATCACATGCAACAAATAATCTTTTTTTTATGTTTAGTGTTAAAGGGTCTTTATGCTACAGTCTTATTAGTTTTTTTCCCACACAGTGTAGTGCGCAGTTTAAAATAATGAGTATGTATTACATCTGTTACTTATCTCTTAACCCGAGCTAAAGCTGAAGTGAAAGTAGGGGATCAGAAGGTGAAAATCAGAAAGGATGTATGATAAGCCACATTTATTTCCTTTGTATCTATGAATCTGTCAGTTCAAAGGCACTCAACCACATCTGATAACCTAGTTCACACCTACCTCATATCGTATGCCCTTTACGACTCCATACAGAAGACACACGCAGTTCAGAAAATAACAGATGTAGAACAACCCCAGTGCATCCAGGTACAACGCAAGACCTGAAATCAACCTCTTTCTTCCTACAACTACAACTCAAAGTCTTTCATTTTTAATTGGACATGCCTTAGTGTGACATAGCATGTGCGTCATCGTACTACAACATGCCAAGTGTCAGAATCAGGAGCCATTGATCTCAGCCCAGAGACTTATGTCTGTATGCCAAGATCAAAGTGAGTACCTCTTATTAATCAACCACGAAGTCAAGCCTGTTATCTGCTTCCTTAATGCCAATCAAAATGTCCTATTATGACTAAAGTGTAAAAAACTGTGTTTTAAGGTTATCTGAGGTATTGCCATCCTATTTCTGAGAGGAACTCACCAATCATTCACAGTCCCTCACACAGATGGAAGAGAACAAGCTTATCTGTGCAATTCTCAGCGTGTGGGTTAAATCTGACGCAGTTAGCAGAGAATGGGCAGATGTTCCCTGCATGACCCAGAGAGCGTAACATAGCAGAGGAGCTTGTGCAGCACTTCCTGCCTCTGCTGCGGATTCTAGAAGTCCATGATTGGCAACTAGAGAGTGTATGAAAGACAGGAAGGTATTGACCTCAGGATGGGGTTATTTCTTTTCAGGAGATTGATCTGTACGCTCAGGTTTAAAAAAAATGGAAGAGAGTCATTGACGTAGAGTCTGCAGTGGGAGACATCTTGTGTCTAGAATTAGATCTTGTGCTTATTTTAAAGTCTTTATGCTAGTTTTTATACTGATTTTAAAATGATTCCTTTTTAAAGCACTACATGGTCTTGCGCCAAGTACCATTTAAAGGGATAGTTCACCCAAAAATGAAAATTCTATCATTATTTCCTCACCTTCATGTCGTTCCAAACCCATAACACCTTAATTCATCTTAGAAACACAAATTAACATATCTTTTAATAAAATCGGAGAGCTTTCTGATCCTGCATAGACAGCAACTACCACATTCAAGTAGAGCTGCAAAACGATTAATCGATTCAAAATAAGAGTTTGTTTACATACTATGTGTGTGTACTGTGTATATTTATTATGTATATATAAATACACACACATACGTGTATATTAAGGAAAAATATTAATATTTAAATATAATATTAATTTTATACAAGTGTTTACATACAATACATACAAAACATACAAATATTTTTACAATATGCATGTATTTATATATACATAAATAAATATACACAGTACACACACATACAGTATGTAGACATAAACTTTTATTTTGAATAGATTAATCGCGACTAATCGTTTTTCAGCTCTTTCAGGAAGGACATGGATATTACGCGGATTTCACCAAAAATATCTTACTTTGTGTTCCGAAGATGAACAAAGGTCTTATGGGTTTGGAACAACATGAAGGTGAGTAATTAATGACAGAAATTTCATTTTAGGGTGATCTATGCCTTTAAAATGCATCATTATAATTTATGTTCTATTTTTTATTTAATTGTATTCTATTATTTATTTTTGTATTCTTTTATTATAAACTACTTTAGCAATGAATTTTGTGAATTTTGTCATGGCACAGTGGTAGAGCAATGTGTTTAACACATTAGAGTTCAACTCTGAAATTGTCCGAAGCTCATTTGTTCTCTCTCTATCCTAAAATGTCCTACCTTTTCTATATTGTACTCACATTGAAAGGCTGAAGAAAACTGAAGCTAGATTTCTCAAGTCTTCTGGAAATTCAAATGAATATTCTAATTCATCTCCTAATTTTATCAATATCGGTATTTATGTAGAAAACCAGGTAACTTACCAGCTCCACCCACATGCCTGAATCTTCCTCTGGCCCCCATAAAATCATGGTCTTGTCCGTTGAGGCAGAGAGCAGCCTCAGGGTCTGTTCCACTGAGTCGCCTGCAGGGGGAGACATCAAGTAATAAAACAGAGGTAGAGACTGGATAAATAAAAATAATACAAACATGATAAATTATATATCAAAATGAAAATAATTTTTACAGCACATTACAGTGATATGAAGAAAAAAAAAATCAGCTTATGCTTACTAATCACAACATGCTGCATTCACAAATACCTTTGACACACGGAGGTTGCCAGTGAATTCCATAAACCCAGTTTTCATGGCCAGCCAGAACTGTTTCAAGAGTCACCGCAAACTCTAGAGCAGAAAAAATAAGCAGTTCATTTACATTACTTAGTTACTTTTTATGTAAACTAATGTGTTACATTACTTTTTAAATCTAAGCAGGGCTTGCTTGCTTGTTTTTAATATAAAAAGTTCTATTTTTGGCAAATGTAAAAGCTCTTTCACACCCAAAGCCTGAGGCTGAAGAAAAAGCAAATTCACGTCCGTACAGTGGAACGCAGAAGAAGAAAGTTCAACACTCTTCAGCAATAAAAAAATAGAACAAATGTTAGTTTATCTTGAGTGATTTTTGCTTATTCGTATGGTGGAACTGGATCATCGAAGGTCAGCAGCAAAGACACTGGTCAGTAACATGGGATTAAATACATAAAGGATATTTGTATTATTTAACTATTACAAGTTTGTGTCATATTCTGAGTTGCATTTCACAGTTTTTATTCATTTTGAGGAATACTGAATCAGTTTTTTTTGTGAGTGAGATGAATTAATGCATATTCACATTTATTCTAGAACTAGAGTAACATCTTACTACCAGTTTCTCTCAATATGGAGCTTACAATCAATAAATGGGGAAAAAAGTAACTGGCATTACTTATTTGAAAAACTCAGATATTTTCTTCTAAATCCAAAAGTAATGCATTACTTTGCTAGTTAGTTAAAAAAAGTAATATGATTACATAACTCGCATTACTTGTAGTGTGCTATCCCCAACAATGTTCATTACTTGAAGTCATTACTAGACAAAGTCTTGCATTTGGATCCTGGCAAGTTCATTTTAGGACTCGGATTAGAAAATATTATATATGTAATTCTTGATTTTGTGTTTCTATTTCTATAGGCCAAGACATGGTTTCAAAAGAGATAATCAAGCAGCTAATCAACTCAACAATATTTATACAAGTCATTACACAATTGAATTACAATCACACAAAACCTCCAGCCTCACCATCTCCAGACACTTGAAAAACATTCTCCTTCATTTTGATAACGGCGTCAGTCTGCTGGTCTGGCTCAGAGGCAGTCTTGGCAAACAGTCTCCACACTCTGATCAGACAGTCCTGTGAACAGCTGGCTAGCCAGAGCTCTCCATCTACACAAAAAAGTAGTATGTGAGGCTTTCCCACTTGTATTTTTCAGTTACAGTGCCTTTAGTTGGCAGCAAGTGCCTGTTTCATGCATTATTTAAGAATGTGAGAGTGAAAACAACAATACTGGCTCCTTAGGGTGGTGCATTTTATATATCCTTGGACTATTTCACTGCCAGTATTGTATCATATGTATTTAATGGGTCTTAGACTTCAACTCTAAAGCCAAAATTCACGAAAACATTATGCACATCATATTTCACCCCACAATTGCTTTGATGTTTTTCATGAGCTAGTTTGTAATTAAAATCAGCTTAAAATGTGCACAAACACATAAAACCATTTTAATTTACTGTATCACAGTAATGAGAAGTCCAAGACCAGATTCTACTTTTCTATGTGGATTTATCTCCAAGTAAAACAGTAAATTTGGATGGTCCATATGTTTTAATAAATAGCCAATAAAATAATGATAATCATTTTAGAAAGAAGCAACTAAATAGTCAAATTATTTATTTAATTATGCTTCACAGAAAGCTGTAAAATGTTTATCTGCTAATTATTTTAAAAGTCTATTGCATGTTATTACATATCTATTACATATTACATGTGTAATATATTATTTTTGGAATAAAAATTCAGTAAAAACAGTAACATTGCAAATGATTACAATCTATTTATTCCCACAAAGCACCTTTTTTGTGTAATTAATTAATTAATTAATTAATGTTTCTTTTTTCCCCACAAAAGACTGTAAAATGTTTTAGATGCTTTCTTGCTAATTTACTAAAGAATTATTACATGTGCCAAGCCTGCATTTATTTGAATAAAATTACAGTAAAAACAGTAATATTGTAAAATATTACAATTAATTAATTCCTACTAAGCATTTATTTTGTCATTTATTTATTTATTTTCCCCCCACAGAAGGCTGTACAATTTTAAACGTTTATCCGCTAATTTATTTTAAAAGTCCATTGTGTGTATCAAGGCTAATTTATTTCAATTAAAAAATACAGTAAAAACAGTGATATTGCAAATTATTACAATCTATTTATTCCTACAAAGCACTTTTTTTGAGTCATTTATTTATTTATATTTATTTTTGTCCCCACAGAGAGCTGTAAAATTTTATAGATGTTCATTTGCTAATTTATTAAAACGTTTATTATGTTTACCAAGGCTGCATTTACTTGAATAAAAAAACACACAGTAAAAACAAAAATATTGTGAATTATTACAATTAATTTATTCCTACAAAGCATTTATTTTGTCATTTGTTTATTTATATTTATTTTTTTCCCCACAGAAGGCCGTAAAATTTAAATATGTTTATCCGCTAATTAATTTAAAAAGTCCATTATGTATTTCAAGGCTAAATTTATTTTAATAAAAATGCAGTAAAAACAGTAATAATGTGAATTATTACAACCTATTTATTCCTACAAAGCACTTTTTTGAGTAATTTATTTATTTGTTTATTTATTTATATTTCTTTTTCTCCCCACAGAGGGTTGTAAAATTTCATAGATGTTTATTTCCTAATTTATTAAAGTCTATTATGTTTACCAAGGCTGCATTTACTTGAATAAAAACATTATTTTATTTATTTTGTCCCCAACAGAAGGCTGTAAAATTTTAAATACATTTATCTGCTAATTTATTTAAAAAGTCTACTACATCTATCAAGGCTGCATTCAAAAAAACAGTAATTTAGTGAATTATTACAATTTATTTATTTATACAAATCACTTTTTGAGTCATTTATATATTTATTTATTATTTCCCTCATGGAAGGCTGTAAAATTTGAAATGTTTATTTGCTAATTTATTAAGTATTAACTAAGTTAGTAAGTCTTTTAAATTTATAAAAATACAGTAAGAACAGTAACATTGCAAATTATTTATTCCTGTGGTAACAAAGCTGAATTTTCAAATTATTAAAGCTGTGTTGCTTGATATTTTGGTTTCATTTTTCTTCAGGATTCTTCAATTAACAGTAAATTCAAAATAATAGCATTTAATGTAGGTAACATTAAAAACGACTGTAACAAAATGTGTAATCAATGAAATGCATTAAACATATTACTTTCTTCTCAAAAAAAAAACTGACACCAAACTATTAAATGGCAGTATAAGTACTAAATGCATGTTTTTGTATGGGGTCTTACGGTCATAAAACATGCTTCATTTTACTTCCTCTTAAATAAAATACTTTCTAAGCACATTTATTCCATTCAGAGGTCCTACCTTTAGTGGCCCACTCCACACATCGAACCCAATCCTCATGTCCTGTCAGAGTCAGAAGCCTCTGAAACTAAACACACGCCCAGTTAACATCACACACAAAATACAAACATCATTAATATAAAGCAAAGACATCTGATAGTCTTACCTGTCCATTGAGCTGCACATACAGGTGAACTTTGCTGTCATCTCCCCCACAGGCAAGTACTGGAACTGCAAGAGATGTAATTATCCTCCTCATTCACACGAATACACAAGGCAGACAAGTCACTAAGTCTATTCACAGCATCTAGAAGCAAAATACAGCTACAGTCCAGACGTGAATAATGTAAGAGGCAGACCAACGTCACCCCCAGGACACATTTAAAGCACAGAATGAGATTTTAACATGATAGGGCTGGACAATATAGCAAATCAACATGGAACAGCAGGCGCAGCTTACCTCTGCTGCCTGGCAACAGCGCCAAGGAGACATCCATCATGAACCCGCTCCCAAAAGATACGGTCTGAAGGCATTCAGCTAATGAAGAGAACAGAAACACCTCACATGAAAATGAACCTGTCTAAGTCGTGATGAATTCTTATTAAAAAAATAATAACTTATTTTAAATTAGGCTATTATTAATCCAAAAAAATATCGATATTAGACCAATTACCCGGAAAACCAGAAATCATCTCCTGTGCTAATTTAAAAAAAAAAAAATAATGCACTCAAAAGAAGTTGGTTTCTGCGTTTTGGCAGACAGCTCATTAGATTACTGTCATTTTAATGTTAGCGGAATGATGCAACTCATCATCATCATCATCGTGTGACTCAAAAGTTTGTCAAAACAATACAGAAATATTGCATTTACCCTACTATATATTGCTTTCACGTGCCACTTTTTAAATAGTCAATAAAATTTTACTCTCTCTGTACATCAGAAAGAAAGCAGGTGAAACGAATAAATGATGCCTGTGCTTTCACTTAGAGTTTACAATTCTAATTGTTTTTAAGGAACAAAAATAGAGTTACAACCAGTTTTGATCATAATGAGCCTCTACTTATAACAAGTTAAGGTGACTTGTATGAAAAAAAGTCAACAAACAAGGCATGTATACAGTATATATATATATATTAGATATAGGGCTCAAAACAATGAAAGTTTAATATGGCTTTAAATTTTGTCCTGTTTAACTTGACTTCTCTAAGCAAAAATTATAACTATTATACATTTTACTATGATAAACAGAGAAAAAAAGTCATTCAGTGTAACAATAGTTCATATACTAAAAAATCTTGTCAGGTGTATTTAGAACAAGAATCATTAGATGACATTAAAAGATTCTTTTTAAAGAATTTTTTGTTATGTTGCTGCCTTATGTTAAACTGCTTTAAATGTATTTTTCCCCACATCAATCTACACTCTATACACCTTAATGACAAAGCAAAAAAAAAAAAACATACATGTTTTTAACATCTTTGCACATGTATTAAAAAAAAAAAAAAAAAATGATTCCATTGCATAAGTATTCATACCCTTATCTGGGACAGTTGAAATAAAGCTCAAGAGCGTTCATATTGCTTGTAGATGTTACTACACTTTGAGTGAAGTTAACCTGTGGCAAATTCAATTGAATGGGTATGATTTGGAAAGGAACACATTTAAAAGTTCTAACAGCTGAAAAAGCATATTAGAGAATAAACCTAGCCCTGAGGTAAAAAATAAGATAAAATAAAAAAACTGCCTGCAGAGCTCAGAAAATGGATTGCATCAAGCCACACATCTGGGGAAGAGTTCAGAAAAAAATCTGCTCCGTTGAAGGTTCACAGAAGCATGCAGTCTTAGTTACCCTTCATGGAAACAACAGGACTCTTGCATTGTAACATTATAAAATGTCTTTACTGTGAATTCAATGTATCCTTGCTGGATATATATATATATATATATATATATATATATATAAATAAATTACTGACTTACTGAGTACAGCAGTGCATATTAAATATATACACACACATTTAGAATATTTCTATTTGTTGTACTATTTACTTTTTGTTGTTCTTAGTTGCTGACATCAGTGGCAGATTCTACTGTATCTCTAATGACAAACTGATTTTGAACTACTGTATATGCGCTACTTTTCATTTACAAGAACCAACCAGCAGATGTCAGGCTTGGAAAATTTGAAAAGTCCTTATTAAAAAAAAAACAAAAAACAAAAACATTGACTGCATATTTTACAATTACACTTTTATGATGAACAGAAAGCTTACTTCCTATTTTACCTGTATCAGAACTGCATGTCCAGAGTTTAACAGTGGAGTCAGAAGACGCTGAGGCCACCAGTAATTGAGAGGAGGATAGAGACAAGGCATCCACTGCACACACAGGCCCTGAGTGGCCTGAACACACTGCGCATGCTGTGAACTGCAGCAGAAGATGGACAAACTCAACCCCATTTGCATTTATTCATTTACAGACAAATTTAACAGAATATCACAAATTTAAAGTCCATAACTGACAAAGTTGGGTCATTTCTGTTCTGTAGTTTCTTTTGGACATTTAACATGCCGATTTCTGTAATTTTATCAAACAGGATGGTTTACAGTGTGACAAAAAAAAAATCTGATAATCTTTCAAATCCATTTCTAAAACTATTTTCCCTTGTTTTTCCACCGGATTATACCATTGAGGATCTGAGCAAATTGCAACAAACCTATTAAGATAGGAAAACAATTAGTTACAATGGTGTGAAAAAGTGTTGGCTCCCTTAATGATTTTTTTTTTTTTTTGCATGTTTGTCACACTTTCATGTTTCAGATTATCAAAGAAAATTTAAATATTAATCAAAGATAACACAAGTAAACACAACATGCAATTTTTAAATGAATGGGTTTTTTTATAAAGGGAAAAAAATTCAAACCCACTGTGTGAAAACCCAGTGGACAGTGATATAAAAATCAGACCTAGCTAATAAATAAATAAATAAATAAATAAAAGGCCGCCTAAAAATTCATCTTTATGTTTACACTACCAGTCAAAAGTTCTTGAACAGTAAGATTTTTAATGTTTTTCAAGAAGTCTCTTCTGCTCACCAAGTCTGCATTTATTTGATCCAAAGTAGAGCACAAACAATACAAATTTGAAATATTTGTACTATTTAAAATAACTGTTTTCTATTTGAATATATTTTGAAATGTACTTTATTCCTGTGATTTCAAAGCTAAATTTTTAACATCACTACTCCAGTTACATGATCCTTTAGAAATCATTCTAATATTCTGATTTGCAGCTAAAAAAAAAAACATTTTTTATTATTATGTTGAAAACAGCTAAGTAGAGTTTTTTTCAGGTTTCTTTGATCAATAGAAAGTTAAGAAGAACAGCATTTATCAGAACTATAAATCTTTTGTAACATTATAAATGTCTTTATCATCACTTTTGATCAATTTAAAGCAACCTTGCTAAAAAAAAAAAAAAATAAAAAAAAAAAAGTATTCATTTATATAATTTCTTTCCCAGAAAAAAAAACTTATACTGACTTCAGGCTTTTCAATGGTATAGTGTATACTGCTACAAAAGCTTTTCATTTCAGATAAATGCTATTCATCAAATAATCATGAAAACAATGTACTCAACTGTTTTAAATACTGATAATATAATAATAATAATAATAATAAAGTTTCTTGAACAGCAAAACAGCATATTAGAATGATTTCTGAAGGATCATGTGACACTGAAGACTGGAGTAATGATGCTGAAAATGTAGCTTTGATCACAGGAATAAATTACATTTTAAAATGTATTCAAATAGAAAGCAGTTATTTTTCAAATAGTCAAAATATTTCACAATATTACAGCTTTTGCTGAAGAGAAGAGCAGAAGAGAATTCTTTAAAAAGCATTAAAAATCATACTGTTCAAAAACTTTTGACTGGTAGTATACGTTAAAAACAAATGCATCTTTAAAAGCTGTTTATTTTTTATTTAAAATTTTATCCAATGTACTGCACAACAGAAACGACTCAGTGTTGTCAGTGTTGATATTTGTTTTTATTGTAAACACATACCTTCCCATCCTGCTTCTCCCAGACAATAACATTATTATCTGATCCACCAGATACCAGCTGGGTTTCTGAACCTGGAGAAATAGACAGCTTATGTTTTTACAAGTTCCTTTGTTTTAATTGTGTCTTAAAGTGACAGAGAACTGAATAATGGCTGTGCATAAAAATACAAGATTTCATACTTTTTCATACCTCTGAAACTGAAATACCTGTTACAGCCTATTTTACATTTATTAATGATGGTTAAAGTAAAACACTTACTGCAGTCTTGTTTGTGAACCCACTGGACAGCATTCACCCTTCCGGTATGTTTATTCAGCAGCTCAACGATTCTTATTTCCTGATAACAATTAATAAACAAATTGGATAAGACAAACCAGTCACAATCTCACAGTCACCTGTCACATTTCTTTTCTGACAGTTTATTAAACACTAAAGACATTTACTATAAAACGGTTTCATCCGAATGTATACTCCAAACATGGGTATTAGTTTATAGTTTGCACATTACTGCATTAATCGGAATTTATAAGTTCATAATAACATGCCACAGAGCATCACCATCATCTTAACTAAATCAAGTGAACAATCATATAGCTAGTACCTGTGGATTATAAAGGGCAACTGAATTACATGTCCCAAATGCGATGAGACCCCCTCTGCCCCATGACACAACATTAGGAGTGCGATTTGCACAACAAGAAACATGACATGTGTCCATTACATGCGCTGCCATCTTCGACGCTGCTGTGTGTTACACTTAAAAAAAACCGGGAGAATATGCCACGATAGTAGTTCCTGAAAGAGGTATTTAAAATATGTTTCTCTAAAAATACAGTTGAACTGGATTGAATACCAATTGGTTTGCATTTATTATCAGACCCAAGACGTTATTCAAAACACCCTCAGATAACGCAATTTAGCGTAACCGGATGTAAATTCAGACCGGACATTTTTTTGTGTGACTTGATTTGTCGTCCGGCTTCAAACATCACTGTTTAGACATGAGCAGAGTGTATCAGCCTCTCTAAAGTGTTTTTTTCTTTTTTAAAATAATTGCTGTCGGTGGTGTTGATATGGAAGACACTGAAAAGAAAGCCCCATCAGTAATCGATCGTTATTTTACTCGCTGGTATAGAACTGGTAACTAATATATTCTGATCGGTATTGTCAATTTTGTCAGCATTTGTCAATTGTTTTCACTGCAGCTTAATGCATGTTTAAATTAGCGCTCAAAGGCGTGTTTTAATATGTACTTTTAACAAACGTTAAGATTAATTGCTGTGTTGGTGTATATTCTTGTGTAGATCTGAAAGGAAAAGCATGTGAGGATCACTGCATTCTACAGCACTCCAACAGGTAACGTTAACTTAGATATATTCTCTATACATTCTTTTTACTGTGCAGTTTTCTGAGTGTTTGTTCAACTACGTAAACTTTTGCAAACTTTATTTTTATTTAAACTAGCGGATAGCAAGTTTAATGTATGTTATATAAGTATCACATTATAACTCTCTTAGAAACTATTTAATGCATCGTTTGTATATATTTAAATCTGTACATGAATCCCAGATCCAGACTTTAAATCTTAAAAACTATAGATATATTATTACATATTTTAAACCACAATAATCTAAACCAACTATAGAGGTTTTGCACTTAAATCACGATTTGGTAAGTTACCCGGATGCGCGGATTACAGCATGGACTGCACATTTAATATACTACTAAATACATGTTTTACTAACGTATGCTGTCTAAACCACGAAAATAACGTGTGGAAGCTGCTAAATCATATAGAGAAGGACTTAGTAAGCAGGAAAAAGTGCAATATTTTGACAAAGTTTGTTAGTTAATAGGCGGTAAAGATGAGTATGAGCAGTATTAATTAAGATATTAGCCTAATATTTCACCTACCTGACCAGGGGGGTGTTCCGTAAACCAAGTTTACCAAATAAGTCAGGCTTATTTCAGTTAGTCTGACTTATTTTGAGCCAAATCAAGTGACAATAAGTCAGACTAACTGAAATAAGCCTGACTTATTTGGTAAACTTGGTTTATGGAACACCCCCCAGAAATGATAAGAACAAGCACGAATGTTGTCAAGATTCTTGCACTCAGTTTGGCCAGCAACAAACGTCTTCTTTCCTCAGACAGTCTTTTGCACTCCTTTCCTTGATTTGTTATAACTTTTGGCAGTCTAGTACTCCAAATGTTTTTCCCGGTCTGACCGACTAGCAAAGCCCAAAACATGACAATATTTGGCCATTTTCAGCTGCAGTAATCTGGAAAATATGCAAGTTTCGCTTGGTTCACTGGCATTTTTTACGTTCAGTGCCACCAATTAATGACGCTTCGTGAAAACACTCTATTTATATTTATTGTATGACATGGTTCATATACATTCTTCAGAAATTTTGAATACTTACACAGTCAACTAATTTGATTAACTAATAGATTCTAATGATATAGATTGAAATGCACCATGTTGGAAATGTTCATAATGCAATGAATGCCCATATGTCCACTCTTCTTTATTTTCATAAGTGTTGATAGTTGGAGAAAAAACCCTCTAAACTTACCTTTGCTGTGAAAGCATAACTCTTTCTTCTTCTTCTTATCAGGATATGCGTCATCACACTTGCAGAGTCTCATCCTGTCTTTCAGAATGGGCGAAAAATTAAAAACATAAATTACCAGATCAGCGATGGATGCAGCCGTCTAAAGAACAAGGTGTCTGGAAAGTCAAAGCGAGTGAGTATCTTTGCCTTTGATTTTCACTTTGAATACACTACAGGGTTTTGATTAATTACTTGTATATCTTAATTTACACTTTCCCTGAACATGATCACCAAGTATGATTTATTCTGCAGGGTGGTCAGTTCCTGACAGAGTTTGCGCCTCTGTGTAGAATAACGTGTACAGATGAACAGGAATACACTATATTCAGGTCAGTTACACAGACTGCCATTGGATATCTACCTTTTTCTTTAACACGGAAGTAAGTCTATGGGTGAGACTTACATTTCATTAGCCGCTTTAGGGAAATAGCGAGAAGAAGAACAACATGCAGTAAACAGTAAAACTGTTTGCACTACAAACCAGTGTGTTCATCATTAAGATAATACATTCAAATAATATGGCAAAACACACCAATTTGCAATAACAAGCAGCAAAACAAGCCGTTTTAGACAGCTAAAAAAATTTACAAATGGCTGTGCCAACTCCTACATGAAGAAAAAGGTGGATACATTGAGTTTCTACAATCTTAAAATGTCAATTCACTTCTTATTTCCCCAGCTGTATCAGAGGACGTCTCCTAGAAGTAAATGAAGCCATTCTGAACAAGCCAGATCTGTTATTAGAAAAGGTGACTTTCATTACAGCTTAAAATATAAAATGAAAAATCTCCTTTTAACCTTTTCCAAAATGAAGATGTAAATGTTAATTGTGCATTCTTTTGTCACAGCCTTCCACAGAGGGATACATAGCGGTAATATTGCCTAAATTTGAAGAGAGTAAGAGTATCACTGAAGGCCTTCTGACCAGAGAACAATATGAAGAGGTTCTGACGAAAAGAAACCAACAAGAAGAGCCTTGCTGAGATCAATTTGCACTTTGAAGCTGCTGACTGACTGACTGCTGAGTCTCTTTTGAAGAATAATTGCTTCAAGCAGGTAAAAACGTCAGAGGGATCATGGCTATGTGCCACTTACATAAAAAAAAAAAAAAAAAGACAATTTGAAGAAAAGAAGACTTGTCTGCTGGATCCAGAACAGTCTTGGATTTCACTGGAGTGCATTTTGTTGGACCACTATTCATTAGATGTGTAACAATGCCAGTGTCATGGGTATTTAGTTTGTTTCATTAAAAAGGGTTTAATTTGAGAAGTAACAGGTCTGTCCTCAAAGACTCATTATTTCCCTTCTGGTTGCTATAAAACTGCTTATAGCTCTAACTTTTTGGAGATCATTATAGTCTGAGTAAATGCTAAAAAAAAGTAACAGCTCCCTTCTGAGCGTATTCAACTGCCTCTTATATGTTTATGTTTTTATTCAGTTACAACTAAGGACAGTGCTCTTAAAACAATTAACAGCCATCTGAACAGTAATTTTCCCAAAGAGATTGTACAGATAATAAGTTACATACATTTACATAACATAACATGAAAAACTGCATGCGTCATGTGCATGAATAAATCACTCAGACATAAACATTTAAGAAAAATAACGTATATTTAGATTTTGTTTCTGATTTCACAATCATTCAATGGTCCAACACTAATACAACTCAAGGTCATAGCTGCACAGTCATCTCTAAAGCTTATGGGTTTGACTGACTTAAGTAGAAATTGGAGAAACATTTTAGCAAAGTATCAACTAGAATCTGTGTGTGAATGGAAACCCAATTCTGAAGAGCCTTTTAATCTGTGCCATACTAAAGTTGCTCTTCAGTACACGACAGCCTAAACTATTGATTTATATACCGTCTGACTCTAACCTTTTAGGTTAAATGTACCAAAGCTTGACTTATATTGTTAGGACTGACGTAAAAATACAAATCACAGTGACCTACAAGGCAGTCAATACTATTACAAGGCTGTCACTCCTACGCAAGTACATTTAAAGGGACAGTTTGTCTGAAAGTGAAAATTCCGTCATTATTTACTTGCCTTCAAGTCGTTCCAAACCTGTATGATCTTTTGTGGAACATAAAGATGACGTTTTGAAATATGTTTCAACTTTTCTTGACCATAGAATAAAAGTCAATGGGGTTTTTAAAGACTTCCGAATCACTTATTTGTGTTTCACAGACGTCATACAGGCCTGTTTCCACATACAAGTGTATAGAAGCCACTGAATTAAAAATAAAAAAAGGTTGTAGCGACTTATTTTACAATTTAGATTTTTTTTTTCTCAGAACTGTGAGAAAAACTTGCAATTCTCAAAAATAAAAAAAGAATTGCGAAACATAAGCTCACAATTTAGATTTTTTTTTTACTCAGAATTGCATTTAAACTCACAATTGTTAGAAATAAACTAATTCTGACTTTTTTCTCGTAAATCTGTTTATATCTCGCTATTCTGACTTTTTTTACTGAGTTTATATCTTGCAACTTTTTTCTTAGAATTGACATTTAAATTTAAGTTATAGTCAGAATTGTGAGATATAATTTTACAATTGCGAGATATATTCTCAATTCTGACTTTTTTCTCAGAATTGCATGATATAAACTCACAATTGCGAGAAATAAAGTCAGAATTGTGAGATAAAAACTCACCTTTTTTAGTTTATATCTTGCAATTCTGACTTTTTTCTTAGAATTGACATTTAAATTGGCAACTGCAAGTTATAAAGTCAGAATTGCATGATATTAACTCGCAATTCTGACTTTTTCTCATAAATTTAAGTTTGTATCTTGTAACTGACTTTTTTTGTAATTGCAAGTTTATATCTTGCAATTCTGACATTTTTCTCACAATTCTGACTTTCTTTCGTAGAACTGACATTTAAATTTGCAATTGTGAGTTATAAAGTCAGAATTGTGAGATTTAAACTCAACTCTGACTTTTTTCTCAGAATTGCATAATATAAACTCACATTTGTGAGAAATAAAGTTAGAATTGTGAGATAAAATGTGAGACTTTTTTCATAAATCTGAGTTTGTATCTCGCAATTCTGAATTTTTCTCAATTGCAGGTTTATATCTCACAATTCTGACTTTTTTTCTTAGAACAAACATTTAAATACGCAGTTGCAAGTTATAAAGTCAGAATTGTGAGATATAAACCCAATTATGACTTTTTTCTCAGAATTGCATAATATAAACTCACAATTCTGACTTTTTCTCGTAAATCTGAGTTTGTATTCCGCAATTCAGATTTTTTTTCACAATTATCTCGCAATTCTGACTTTTTCTCGTAAATCTGAGTTTGTATTCCGCAATTCAGATTTTTTTTTCACAATCATCTCGCAATTCTGACTTTTTCTCGTAAATCTGAGTTTGTATTCCGCAATTCAGATTTTTTTTTCACAATCATCTCGCAATTCTGACTTTTTCTCGTAAATCTGAGTTTGTATTCCGCAATTCAGATTTTTTTTCACAATCATCTCGCAATTCTGACTTTTTCTCGTAAATCTGAGTTTGTATTCCGCAATTCAGATTTTTTTTCACAATTATCTCGCAATTCTGACTTTTTCTCGTAAATCTGAGTTTGTATTCCGCAATTCAGATTTTTTTTCACAATTATCTCGCAATTCTGACTTTTTCTCGTAAATCTGAGTTTGTATTCCGCAATTCAGATTTTTTTTTTCACAATTATCTCGCAATTCTGACTTTTTCTCGTAAATCTGAGTTTGTATTCCGCAATTCAGATTTTTTTTTCACAATTATCTCACAATTCTGACTTTTTCTCGTAAATCTGAGTTTGTATTCCGCAATTCAGATTTTTTTTTCACAATTATCTCGCAATTCTGACTTTTTCTCGTAAATCTGAGTTTGTATTCCGCAATTCAGATTTTTTTTTTTTCACAATTATCTCGCAATTCTGACTTTTTCTCGTAAATCTGAATTTGTATTCCGCAATTCAGATTTTTTTTCACAATTATCTCGCAATTCTGACTTTTTCTCGTAAATCTGAGTTTGTATTCCGCAATTCAGATTTTTTTTTCACAATTATCTCGCAATTCTGACTTTCTCGTAAATCTGAGTTTGTATTCCGCAATTCAGATTTTTTTTCACAATTATCTCGCAATTCTGACTTTTTCTCGTAAATCTGAGTTTGTATTCCGCAATTCAGATTTTTTTTTCACAATTATCTCGCAATTCTGACTTTTTCTCGTAAATCTGAATTTGTATTCCGCAATTCAGATTTTTTTTCACAATTATCTCGCAATTCTGACTTTTTCTCGTAAATCTGAGTTTGTATTCCGCAATTCAGATTTTTTTTTTTTCACAATTATCTCGCAATTCTGACTTTTTCTCGTAAATCTGAGTTTGTATTCCGCAATTCTGACTTTTTCGTAATTGCGAGTTTATATCTTTCAATTCTGACTTTTCTCGCAATTCTGACTTTCTTTCTTAGAATTGACATTTAAATTTGCAATTGCAAGTTATAAAGTCAGAATTGTGAGATAATTTCTCAAAATTATGAGTTTATATTTCAGAATTGAGATATAAAGTCAATTTTAACTTTTTTTCTTAGAATTGCATGATATAAACTCACATTTGTGAGAAATAGTCAAAATTCAGACTTTTTTTTGTAAATCTGAGTTTGTATCTCGCAATTGACTTTTTCCCCATTGCGATATTATATCTTGGAATTCTGACTTTTTTTCTTACAATTGTCACTTAAATTTGCAATTGCGAGTTATAAAGTCAAATTTTGAGAAACTATTTCAGAATTGCGATATAAACTCAATTTTGACATTTTTTTCTCGCAAATGCAAGTTTGTATCTTTTTCTCAGAATTGTGAGATTTAAATTCCCAATTGCCAGTTATAAAGTCAAATTTTGAGGGTTCTCAGAATTGTGAAACTATAACTCGCAATTGCGATTTATATTTCACAATTCTAACTTTACAACTTACAATTGTGAGTTTATATGACACAATTCTGACTTCTGACTGATTTCTCAAAATTATGTAGACTCGCAATTAATTTTTTTTTTTTTTTTTAATTTAGTGGCAGAAACAGGCTTCCATAGGAATGACTTGAGGGAAAGTAAATGATAACAGAAAGTTCATGTTTGGGAGAACTATCCCTTTAAAAAAAAAAACTGTCTTTTTTATTATCGTCCTTCAGAAATGCCTCTTTGGAAAGTAATGTTCCCTACTGTAAACACTCAAACAGAACATCAAGATGCTGATTTCTCATACTAAAATCCAAAGTCATTGAATTTCCTTGAGCATTGAGCAGACTGCCCTGTGGCAAGACCAGTGTAGGAAGATGATTAAAACCGGATATATTTGGCATCAACTTGTACATGAGGCAGTTATGTTAAATACAGTGTGCAGAGTTTTTTGCATCAAAACTTTTATCATGTACACCTCAATGTTGGCTAATCACGAGAAACGCAGCTGAATATTCGGTTGAAACCGTAGCTTATTTACCAGCCATTACACTTGAAAGATTCGCATAATGACTTAAACTCATGCAATGAAGGGATTTTTCTTCAATATTTTTTTGGTATCTGGAATGAGGCTGGTAATGCTAACGCTATCGTACACCACAAAGCGAATGGGCTGAAGCACAAAGAATGGCACGATGTGAGCGAGTGCATTGCCATGCACTGTGTGCGCGAGAAGAGGCAGAAGCGCCTTTGGTTTTCAGAGCTATTTGCTCTCCAGGAATGTTAGATTGGCCATGTGCTGCTCCAAGGATTTGACCCCAAAGCCGTTGGAGCCTTTGCCATTCAGAGTTTCCTCGCTCACGGTTGTGCTCAGCTGCTTCTCCCTCCAGTGCTGAGGTGAAGCCACACAGCTGCGTTCTGATTTACACTGAAATTAAAGGTAAAAGACACAGTTTAATACAAACATGCTCTAGAGTTTGATCATATTAATTTTTTTATTCATGGAACAGAACATAAATCACACCAGAACAATAAGTCAAGATGCAAAATATATCACTAATTAATCAGCTAGAATCTGTGCATCTGTAACAATGATAAAATACTATTATTTTTATTTTACTTATTTTACTTAATCTTTTATTCATATTTGAATTCATTTTTAATTTTAATATGTTTCTTTTTTAAATGTAATTTGGTTAAAAGTTTAGGATGCTTTGAATTTTTTTAAGCATGAAGACTATCTAATTATTTTTATTTTACTTTATTTCATTTTGTATTATTATCTGAATTAGTTGTTATTTAGCTAGAAGTTTAGGAATTATGTGTTTTTGTAAGCATGAAGATAGATTTTTATTCATATTTGAATTTGTTTTTATTTTTAGTTTCTTTTTTAAATGTAATTTGGGTAAACGTTTAGGATGCTTTGAATTTTTTTAAGCAGGAAGACACTATTTTTATTTTACTTTATTTCATTTTGTATTATTATCTGAATTAGTTGTTATTTAGCTAGAAGTTTAGGAATTATGTGTTTTTGTAAGCATGAAGATAGATTTTTATTCATATTTGAATTTGTTTTTATTTTTCTATTTTCTTTTTTTATTTAATTTAGTTACAAGTTTAGGAATTTTGTTGTGCTATTTTTTATAATACTTTATTTTACTTCATTTTTTATTTTTATCTGAATTAGTTTTTATTTAGTTAAAAGTTTATTTTTTTAATGTGTTTTTGTGAGCATGAAAATAGTATTTTTATTTTACTTCACTTTTTTATAATATTTAAAGTAGTTTTTATTTTAATATTTTATTTTTTCAATTTAATTTAGTGAAATGTTTAGGGATTTTGTTACGTGTTTTGTAAGCATGAAGATACTATTTATTATTATAATTTATTTGACTTAATTTTTTATTATCTAAATTCATTTTTATTTTGATATTTTATCAAGTTTAGAAATGTTATGTGTTTTTGTTAGCATGAAGATACTATTTTTTATAATACTTTTTATTTTACTTCATTTTTTGTTATTATCTGAATTAGTTTTTATTTAGTTAAAAGTTTAGGAATTTTGTTGTGTTTTTGTGAGCATGAAAATAGTATTATTTTTATTTAACTTCACTTTTTTATAATATTTGAATTAGTTTTTTTTTGTTTGTTTTTTCAATTTGGTTAGAAGTTTAGGGATTCTGTTATGTGTTTTGTAAGCATGAAGATACTATTATTATACTTTATTTGACTTAATTTTTTATTATCTAAATTAATTTTTATTTTGATATTTTATAAAGTTTAGAAATGTTATGTGTTTTTGTATTTTTGTATGTTTTTGTCTATAGTATTTAATTTATTTCAGTTTTAAGTGTAGTTGTTTTATGATATCAAGTTAAATTAAATGAAAACAGGAAATGTGACAACTAGCTGAAATTAATCAAGTTTATTTTTTTATATGTTATTTTATTTCAAGTAACTAAAGTTTTTTATGGTTTAAGGGTAACACTTTACAATAAGGTGTCATTTGTTAACATTAGGTAATGTATTAACTAACATAAATAAACAAACAATACATTACACGATTTATTAATCTTTGTTAATGTTAGTTAATAAAAGTACAGTCGTTTATTGTTTGTTCATGTTAGTTCACAGTGCAATAACTAAATGTTAACAAACATAACTTGTGATTTTAATAATGCATTAGTAAATGCTAAAATTAACATTAACTAAGATGAATAAATGCTGTAGAAGTATTGTTCATTCTTAGTTCATGTTAACTAATGAACCTTAAGTGTTACCGTTTTAATTCCTAACCAGTTTTTGTTCTAACCCGCCACTACACACTGAATAACCAGTTATGAAATTTGTAAAGACTAAGTAAAAATATGGAATCTAAATATATAAAGAGAGCAAACACAAATATATATCATCAACCTACATATGGATAAAATTAAAAAGTTAATCTAGATCTTCATTTTGCTACACACCTTTCTGTTGAGCTTATTACAGACGGGCAGTAAATAGACCACCACTGTCAAGATGCCTTTGGTATTCTGTATGGATGAGTCGACCTGAACGAGACGAGAAAAACAGATGGATCATTAGCTGACCAAACTACCAAAAATACAGTTTTACTAACAAGTACACCATGGCTGCTTGTTTGGGCCCACATTTCAGTCAAGCTATCATTTTGCAGCGACAACAATCTATACATTTCTGACAGGTGATTTGTGGAACAGACCGGTTCACATATAATTGGTTTTTGCGAAATAATATGCTTGGAAACCGCGCGAGGGCTCCTGAAGACATGCTGGGTGATTCTGATTCAGCTTGTTTTTCCGGAGATCGTTTTCTTGCCTCCACAGCACGACACGAACACAGCCTCTATAAACCTATTTGAACCTGCCTCTGGCTGTGACCTTTGCTTTAACAAAACAGAAGGATGACCCTGGACAGCATGCCATTTTATCAGGTTAAATGGAGTCAGGAAATAGAGTAACGTCAGTGTATTTGCAGGAGAAACAGATTTATTATCTAATCACATGTGGCAGTGACCTGTGACTTTAAACTTTAGTTTATATTGTTCTCTTTAAACGTCTAAATTGAGATTAATCTATATCATTTTAATCCTCAGATTCTAAACTATGAATTAAAGTGAATTTGAATAAGAAGTTTAAATATATTGTAAAAACCACACTTTTTTCACGTGATGTGACCATAATATCGAAACAGTTTGGCTATCGCAAAATCATGATATTGATAATATCGTTACATCCCTAATAATATAAAAGGTCTTTAAAGTTATGTTTAGGGCCATCATGCTTTGACGCAGTATCTGTCAAACAAACTAAAACTGAAAGCACAATATGGCTTAGTCTCTTCATTTCAAAGCAAAGCGCGCACTTAGTTCTGGCAATTAGCTCGTGATCCGGTGTTTTCCGCACCACAGAAAGGCTCAGTTCACAGTGAATGCAGTGAACTCTAATAGTTATCACCTTACTTACCTGGTTTATTGATTACATTAATAATTGCAAACATTTTTGTAATTACAAGTTTTCTAAAATGTTAGGTTTAAATATGCAAATGAGCCATTATTTAAAGAAATAGGCGTTAATTTGCATACATTTCTAGTACATAAATCTATACACTGGATGAAGTCAGTTTCAAAATTCTTGTTTAATTTTTTTGACATATTAGAGCAAAAAAAATTACAGAGGGAATTTTGGGTATCTCATCTTGTCACTCCATAATTATGAAAAAAATAAATAAACCTTGTGTACAGTGTATTTTTTACAATTTTGGGGGGTAATAAAATGTTGTATAAAATCAAGCAAATTCTATATGAACAAATCCCTCTGTAAAAACCTTATAGACAGGAATAAAAACTTAAAGTTTGGTGTGTGTAAGTCATACTGAAGTGGAGATTTATGGCTCAGTGTAGGAAAAAAAACTAATTTTGAGAAACAGCCTGTAAAAATATGTATTGTAACTGAAAAAAGTGCTATAAAAGAATCACTTAACAGTGTCTTTTGGGTATTTTCTTTCCACTAGTCTGAAAAAACACTTTATGAAACACCAAAAAGCCCCAAATCTTTGACAGGTGCATGAAAAAAACTGCATTTTTGCCTGCAGTGTCTCCCCTCAAAGTTTAGGTACAAGTCAATTCACTGACTTAAGCTTTCTTAGTTAAGAACATGGGTTGGAACTCTTAATTTTTAACTCTAAAAGTGCATTAGACAGAATAATTTAACTTTAAAATGTACAAAATGTTATATTTTTCCAACTGTTCATTTGTCTTTTTTGTTTTTTAAGGCGAGACATTGCAGGTGAATAGGGTAAAAATAAAAATGAAATAAAAAACGAATAGTTTTCACCTTACTTACCCAATTAATTGATTACATTGATAATTACAAACATTTTTTGTATTACAAGTTTTCTAAAATGTAAGGTTTAAATATGCAAATGAGGCATTATTTAATGAAATATGCGCTAATTTGCATACATTTCTAGTACAAAAATCTAAACACTGGCGAAAGTCATTTTCAAAATTCTTGTTAAATTTTTTTGACATTAGAGTCAAAAGTTTTTACAGAGGGGATTTTGGGCATCTCATTTTGTCACTCCATAATTCAGAAAACAATGTATTTTTTTACCATTTTGGGGGGAATAAAATGTATAAAATCAAGCAAATTATATATGAACAAATCCCTCTGTAAATACCTTCAGAATATAGACAGGAATAAAAATGTACAGTTTGGTGTGAGTAAGTCATATTGAAGTGGAGATTTATGGCTCAGTTTAGGAGAAAATCTAATTTTGAGAAAACAGCCTTTAAAAATATGTGTTGTAACTGAAATCTATTGACACAAATAGATAAAGTGCTATAAAAGAAACACTTAACAGTGTCTTTTGGATGTTTTCTTTCAACTAGTCTGAAAAAACAGGAACACCAAAAAGCCCAAAATCTCAAAAAACAGTGTTTTTGCCTGCAGTGTAGTTTAGGTACAAGTCAATTCACTGACTTTTTTCTGACTTCAGTTTTCTTAGTTAAGAACATGGGTTGGAACTCTTCATTTTTAACTATTAAAGTGCATTAGACAGAAGCATTTAGCTTTGAAATGTACAAAATCTTACATTTTTTCCAATTGTTTCCAAATTTTTTTTCAAATCACAATAAATATGGTATTATGGTCTTCATATCGCAATATTATCATATCATGAGATTTTGATATTGTTACATCCCTAATATACATATGTCTTACTATTCCATTCACTGATGTAAAAGAAGAGTCTGTAGCTGTTATGCTGCATTACCTTCTGAAAGATGGCGCTCTTGCCCTGAACCGGAGTCTTGGCACAGACCTGAAGCTGTTGACATGCGGCTGACAGCTTCTCTGTCTCAGATAGAATAAGAATTCTGTCTTCATCCAGCAACTATAACACAGACACAACACATGGCCTTAACATTTAAAGTAGTACATAGACACAATTTATGTAATGTAATTTACAATCAGTAATAGATTACAATTTGTAAGCGTGTATGTTTTTGTATGCATATAGCATTGCTTTTCTTTCTACAAGCCTTTCAGGACTTCCTGCGGCAAGGACAGATTTAACAATCTAATAGCGCCAATTAAAACTTTCACCTAAAACTGCATTACAGGTTTGCTAAAGTGAGGTAATTGCTGAATTTGAACTGATGGATAAATAAACGGACGTAAGCAATTTGCATTAGCAGTGCTCTGCTTGCAGCTGAGGAAATGCATTGTGGGTCAGGCATGTTTGAGATTATTAATCAAAACGTGCAGTGCACCACAAGTGTCAGGCTCTGTGATTATAGATGAGTGGCCCCTGTTGGCCCCAGCCGGAGCCGGGTTAACTAACACTGATAGCTACGTCTCTGTAGTCCCAATGAGATGGATGGCAGTCATTACAGTCCTTTATTTACAGGCACCTAATTAAACTGTGGTACATAAGGGTCTGGTGGGAACACGGGTGCGTTACCTGTGTGGAGAGAGAGTGGAGGATGTGGCACAGCTGGAAACCTTGGTCTGACAACACCTGGAAAATAATATATAATGTGAAGACTTACTCTATACTGGAGTAAATGTTATAGAGTAGTTCAGATCCTCAGAAATGGTTTACTATGGCAATGCTCATAATGTTGAAAAAAAAAAAATCTGTGGCAAAATACTTTTTAAATTGCTATATTAAATCACCTCTATATGCTCTTGCACAGTCTTGAACCAATTGAAACAGAAACACTGGCATTAAAAACAGCAAATCAAACAGAAATTTGTAAGGTATGAAATAGCATACACTACCAGTCAAAAGTTTTTGAACAGTAAGATTTTAAATGTTTTTTTAAGAAGTCTCTTTTGCTCACCAAGCCTGCAATTATTTGATCCAAAGTAGAGCGGTAACTGGTAAATTTTAATTTTAATTTTAAATTTAGAATAATCAAATAAAATAATGTTTTCTATTTGAATATATGTAAAATGTAACTTACTCCTAAAGCTAAATTTTCTGCATCACTTCAGTCTTCACACATGATACTTCAGAAATCATTTTAATATACTGATTTGCTGTTCAAGAAACTTTTAAAACAGTTAAGTATTTTTTTTCAGGATTCTTTGATAAATAGAACAACCCAGAGATCAGCATTTATTTGAAATAAAAAGCTTTTGTAACATTCTAAACTATACCATTCAAAATCTTGGAGTCAGTATATATACATGAAGATGATATATTTTACATGAAGTCACAACGACCAAGTGAGATAACTAGGAGACTTTATGTTACTTAAAATTGTGAGTTTCCAAGTTGTAATTGTGAGGTGAACTGTTTACTAGTAGGAAACTCATAATTAAGAGAATTGCAACATGACGTCAATGCAGTAACGTTAAAAAAGGCCATAAAAAAAAAAGTACATATAGACATGCTAAAGAAACTTCGCAGTGCTCTTCTGCTGTGACGTTAAGCAGGTACGCTTGCTCTGTCAGATAAGAGGTTGTGTTTGGTTGGAGGCCAGTGTGCCCTACTATTAGAACGACACACTGCCTAATCAGCATTTCCTCCCCATTCACAGCACACATCCTGCTCTGGATCACAGTATCTCACAGACAAATGACAGCTGGCCCTTTTAATAATATATTGATCCATCTTTTCCAAGGGATTCATTGCTCTTAATGGCACCTCGAAGAGATTCAATTAAAAAACCTATGAGAGAAAGCGAATGCTGGCATACCTCGCCTTGGTGGAATAGATCCAAAGTTGTCTTCAGTAGGCCTTCCCCCCTTAATCACAGATGGCAAAACAGCAGAGAGTTAATGAAACATCCTTAGAAGATCCATAAAACTGATTGTGTGGGTTGACAGAAAGTCAGATTAACAACGACATGGTTTTGTATTTCTGAACAGACATTTTTCATAAAGCTTAAACTTTCCAGCATGCTGTACTTAATTTCCTGTGTAATATAACACTACTCGAACCAATCTGATCATCTGATAAACGGACTATGAAGTTTATGAAAAGGTTTCCTGTGGGTTACCTGGTGAAGAGGTACATGGAATACGCCATGCTGGATATGATCTGACACAGTCGAACCATCTCGTGGTCCTGCTCGTCCCAGCGCTCCACCTCTGAGTCCACATCTGAGGTGAGGAGACACAGTTCCAACCCAAGCTTGGCGATGGTGGTTTGCTCCTGAACAGATGAACATTTCAGATTATGACTTTTCAGACTCTTCAGATCATGGCCACAAGGATACTTTCAAGCAAAACTAAATACTGACAAAATAAATAAAAACATTTTAAGACCCAGTATGTAATTTTCATTGCTAGAGGGTGCATATTCAAACAAAATGATGCAATCCTTGATATATTTGAGTGTTGAAAGTTCTGTTACAAAGCTACTCTGTGTGTTTGTCACCTAAATAAAATGTATAACATATTAAAGTGTCTTTGGTGTTACCATGCTTTCTATAAAATTAAATCGGAACTAGAGGGTGTATGACGTCATTGTCAGGCAATGCAGTGACAACTAGTTACTAGTTAAAATTGTTTATTTCTTTGGATTTAAACATTCTTAGAAACATTTGGGATAATATAAGTACACAAGTCAGCAAAATATTTCACACTGTTCTAGTGGTTTGTGGATATTTTAATTAAAAAAATTTAAATAAAAAAATGTAAATGTATATTGCAGAGGTTGTTAAGTGAGAATTTTCTACTGCTTACAGGATTTTAAAATGCTAAAACATACATACATACATACATATATATATATATATATATATATATATATATATACACACACACACACACACACACACACACACACACACACACACTCAAGCCTGGAATTATTCATACCCCTGGCAAATTCTGACTTAAACTTACTTTTATTCAACCAGCAAGCTTTTTTTTTGACCAGAAATGACACAGGCTTCTCTCAAAAGATAATAAGACGATGTACAAGAGGCATCATTGTGGAAAAAAAAAATATTTTTTAGCTTTTATTTACATTTGAACAAAAAGCGGCATGTCCGAAATTATTCATACCCTTTGCAAACTGTCACAGTCTATGGGAAAATCCAAAGTTCTATACCATTCCAAATAGTCCAAGCTGTTCTAAAGCATCCTAATTACCCTGATTCATTGGGAACAGCTGTTTGAATCAGCTCAACAGGTGAAAAACAGAAGCTCTCTGCTGTTGGTTTGTGGACAGTCATGGCTAAGACAAAGGAGCTCACTGAGGACCTGCGGCTGCACATTATGGCTGCTCAGAAGTCAGGAAAGGGCTATAAGACCATATCTAAATGTTTTGAAGTTACAGTGCAAAGTATTATTTAAAAAATACAAGATGTTCCGCACTGTGAAAAATCTCAGAGGACGTGGTCGGAAGCCACGGATCACCACCAAGGCCATCCTGATGAATTTGGGCTCTGCTGGTGGCAACATTCCAAGGCAGACAGTCCAACGGACACTGCACACCACTGGGTTCCAGAGACGCAGACCAAGGAGGACACCACTTCTCCAGATAAGGCACAACAAAAGCCTGCTTAGCCTTTGCAAATGCTCATCTGGACAAAGAAGAAGACTACTGGTCTTCTGTTTTATGGTCAGATGAAACAAAAATTGAACTGTTTGGCCACAATGATGTTGGCTTCATTTGGCGTAAAAAAGGAGAAGCCTTCAACCCTAAGAACACCATCCCCACTGTCAAACATGGTGGTGGGAACCTAATGTTTTGGGGGTGTTTTTCAGCCGGTGGACCAGGAAAACTAATCACAGTAAACCGCACCATTAAAAAGGAGCAATACATCAAAATTCAGGCAACATCAGGCAGTCTGCAGAGAAACTTGGCCTTGGGCACCGGTGGACATTTCAGCATGACAACGACCCAAAACACACAGCAAAAGTGGTGAAGAAATGGTTAGCAGACAAAAACATTAACGTTTTGCAGTGGCCCAGCCAGAGTCCTGACTTAAATCCAATTAGTAATCTGTGGAGGAAGCTAAAGATCAGGGTGATGGCAAGGAGACGCTCCAACCTGAAAGAGTTGGAGCTGATCACTAACGATGAATGGGCAAAAAAACCAGCGGAGACAATGCAAAAAGCTGGTCAGCAATTATAGGAAGCGTTTGATTGCTGTAATAGCCAATAAAGGCTTTTCTATTGATTATTGAGAAGGGTATGAATAATTTTGGACATGCCACTTTTTGTTCAAATGTAAATAAAAGATGAGTAATAATTTTTTTCCAGAATGAAGCCTCTTGTACATCGTCTTATTACCTTCTGGGAGAAGCCTGTGTCATTTCTAATCAAAAAAAAAAAAAAAAAAACTTGCTGGTTGAATAAAAGTAACTTTAAGTCAGAATTTGCCAGGGGTATTAATCATTTCGGCCTTGACTATATATATATATATTGCATTTTCAAGCTTTAAAAACATTTCTCACACTAAGAGATAAAACTACTAAAAACTGTTTTCAGTATTTTAAAAACGATGAAAAAATTAAAAACCCTTGCCAAGTAACTAAAATAAAATGTAATATAAAAAAACTAATAACAATGACAAAAGCACAAAAATATTAAAGGGATAGTTCACCCAAAAATTACTATTCTGTCATTAATCACTCACCCTCATGTCGTTTAAACCTTTGTTCATGTTCAGAACACAAATTAAGATATGCATCATGGTACTTTCAATAATGGCAGAAGACGGTAACTCAGGGGAGAAGAATTGTTGAATAAAGCTGTTATTTATGTTTTTGCTAACCAAAAGTATTCTCGCAGCTTCATAAAATTAAGGTTGAACCACTGATGTCACATGGAATATTTTAACAATGTCCTTACCACCTTTCTGGGCCTTGAACATGGTAGGACCCTTGCTGTCTATGGAGCTCACAGATTTTATCAAAATTATCTTAATGTGTGTTCTGAAAAAGAACAAAGGTTTACTTACGGGTTTAGAATGACATGAAGGCGAGTAATTAATGACAAAATTCGCATTTTTGGGTGAACTATCCCTTTAATACTTAAATTTATATAAACATATAAGCTAATTTAAAATATTAAAAAATACTATAATAGTATATAAACAATACTAAAATTACACTTTACATCATTTGGTAAAACTCAAAGTACTCTAAAAGTTATAGATGCAATGATTTGAAGTTTAGACTTTCAAATGAATCTTTTTGTGACAAAATTAATACATAAAAATACATAATACATAAAAATAAACAAATCACTTAGGCTTCTCAGTTGTCCGTTTTAGTTATTTAAATCTTAAGTAACTTTAATCGTAGCTAATGTTTTGTGAAGTCCAGGCTATTACAGTGTTTTATCTCAAAAATTAGGTTCTGTTGGTCGTGGACTGAAAATGCAAATATTGTAATATACATTTGGCAATGGAATGACAAATGTCTATATCATTTTCTGGAAAAAAATTACAAATAAGGTCAAGAGTAGAGCATGATGGAAACTTTGTCAAACTGACAAATAAAAATGATCACTACTTCAACTTTTGCTCATACATAATGCTCTATTAAGAGAAATTTTACCTCAGCGTCAAGTTTGGCAGCCTTGACTGTCTTCAGGTTGGCAGAGTGTTTCTAGAAAATAGATGAATCAGTAAATATAATGAAGGACATGGTATGGTAAGAGAAATTTTTGATAATAATCATAACTGCTTGTGAGACTCACCCCTGGTCTGGGTAGAGACAGATATGTTTTCTTATCACCTAAAATGAGGAAGATATTTTGGTATAAAAACCAAACATTTACAATAATTTACTTACAGGACCCTACATATGTGACCCTGGACCACAAAAGCAATCATAAAGGTAAAATTGAGCTTTATACTGATTAAATATGCTTTCCATCAATGTTTGGTTTGTTAGGATAGGACAATATTTGGTCAAGATACAACTATTTGAAAATCTAGAACCTGAGGGTGCAAAAAAATCGAAAATATTGAGAAAATCGCCTTTAAAGTTGTCCAAATGAAGTTCTTAGCAATGCATATTACTAATCAAAAATTAAGTTTTGATATATTTACGATAGGAAACGTACAGAATATCTTCATGGAACATGATCTTTATTTAATATCCTAATGATTTTTGGCATAAAAAAAGAAAAAATTATAATTTTGACCCATACAATGCATCGTTGGCTATTGCTGCAGATATACATGTGCGACTTAAGACTGTTTTTGTGGTCCAGGGCCAAATATAAAACATAAAACTTGGTTCAAATACACGTCTAGACTGAAAATGGCTGTGGATAATGATGTGGATGAACAGATACAAAGGCTGGATCTTGGGGGATGACAGTTTGTTTTGGGAAATATCTGGGCTGGCACTGATGATGACTGGGAGCCTCTCATCTGGAACAAAAACATCTACACAGGCACCGGGTTTCTGTCATGTTACTGATGCTTTCCTTCAGACTCTGACAAATGTCGTCGCCACATAAAGCTCTTTATGCTCCGGCGTGAGAAAACCACAGTTTCAGTCGGAAGATCTGCCATCGCTCAAACACATCCTTGAGCGCTATGTCCAAATACAGATGAGCGAAACGACTTTTACAGACTTGTAATCTCAGCACGGATGCAGCAATGCGCCCTTAACCTTGCCTACAGAGATTTATCCAGCCTCTATTCAATTACCTTATGTGAGGAATGTGGATGCAGTGTAAATGTCAAAGCCGCACATCTTTAGCGGCTGGAAAAGATAGCAATCTGGCCACGAGGAAAAAGACCTTTAAAAACTGTTATCACTGCCCTGCCTATAGGCATGAACAAATACATCTTGTGCAGCTGCTAGTGATGCATTCAAAGCACCTGTAAAATCCAGATTACAATATTGTGGTAAGAACGGTATGTACATACATCTTGGGCTGGAAGGAGCTGTTTGAAATTTTAGTCCTAAAAGTTGGCCTACAAAATTGATATCATGACTGAACGGCTCGATTAACGCACCTCTGCGGCCCTCAAACACATCGTTGATCTCCTTCAGTAGGATGGCCATGTCGCACAGCTGGGACTCCCAGGCCTCGCAAAACACATCCAGGTTTTCTTTGGCAATCTTGCTAGTGGGGTGCAAAGCAAGGGTCTGTGCCGCTGAGATGATCTGAGAGGAGAAATTGAGAGGAAACACTTTTTATTTTTTCAATTTTCAATTCAGTTTTAAATATAAGACTGTTCTTCTCTTCTCGCTTCTGCTCACCAACCCTGCATTTATTTGATCCAAAGTACAGCAAAACATTACAAATTTTGAAATATTTTTACTATTTAAAATAACTGTTTGAATATTTTAATATATTTTAAAATGCAATTTATTCCTGTGATTTCAAAGCTTAATTTTTAGCATTATTACTCCAGTCACATGATCCTCTAGAAATCTTTCTAATATTCTGATTTGCTGCTCTAAAAAAACATTTACTGTTATTAGTATGTTGAAAACAGCCAAGTAGATTTTTTCAGGTTTGTTTGAAGAATAGAAAGCTCAGAAGAACAGCAGTTATTTGAAATAGAAATCTTTTGTAATATTAACATCATTCACTTTTGATCAATTTAAAGCATCCTTGCTAAATAAAAGTAATCATTTATGTTATTTCTTTCCCATAATTTAGTGTATAATGTTACAAAAGCTTTTTATTTCAGACAAATGCTGATCTTTGGATCTTTCTATTAATCAAAAAATCCTGAAAAAATGCACTTAACTGGTTTATATACTGACAAAAAACATTTCTTGAACAGCAAATCAGCATATTAGAATGATTTCTGAAGAATCGTGTGAACTGCTGAAAATTTGGCTTTGATCACAGGAATT